>NC_072732.1:151174348-151297903 GCF_026930045.1 Uloborus diversus | reverse complement strand
TATATATATAAATAATCGTATTTTAATAATTATCTGTTGTGTTACATAAATAATTTTAAAAAAGCAGGCTTTATATACTAACATGGGTAGGCCTACAAAAAAATGCTGCTCGGATGAGGAAAAGATGTTTAGAAGAATCTATTAATGAGAAAGAAAAAAGGTTGGAAGCAAACAGAAAGAGAATTACATTAACACGTTCACAGGAGAGTTTAGGTCAGCGCGAGGAAAGACTGTCGAGAATGAGAAGCTACAATAACGATAGGTTATTGCAAGAAGGTGATAAGCAGCGCGCTCGTCGTTTAGATATGATAAGAGAGCGACTTTCAAATGAGAGTGAAGAGCAACGCACTCATCGTTTAGATCTGATAAGAGAGCGACTTTCAAATGAGAGTGAAGAGCAACGCGCTCATCGTTTAGATCTGATAAGAGAGCGAGTTTCAAATGAAATTGAGGACGAACGTATGCTGCGTTTTGGATGCTGCTCGTAACTGTTCAGCAATGGTGGTACTTCACGAATGTTCCGAGGAGAGAACTAATCGTCTGAGCGCCATGCGACAAGCAGCTCGAGAGCGAAGAAACCAATGTAACGCAGAAAACTTTAAGAAATCAATTAATGTTTATGCTGACTTGTCGTGTTCAATATGCAAAAAAGAATTGTATCCTCAGCAACGTAGGAAATTGCAAACTAAAAATTTAGGCTCTATTTTGCCTAACAAACTGGTAGCTTTAGGTACTATAATTACTTGTTCACGATGCTCAAACAATATTAAAAAACATAAAACTCCACCCCAGGCCTATTGGAACAAAAAAAAATGTCGGTAGCTGCAATACCTACAGAAATTGATGAGTTATCGGAAATTGAGAAACGTTTTATTTGCAGAGTAGTGCCATTTCTTAAAATAATAAAAGTTCAAAATCGTTTGAGCCAAGACTGGTGCAAAGGGCAGGCAATCCTTTTTGCTCAGGATGTGGTCGAGCTGGCGGAACAACTTCCGCTTGAACCTAATCAAACTGGATTAGTGCTCGTAGTAGAAAGTCGTGAAAATTTAGAACATTCTAGGGAGTTTCAAATTGATATAGGTAAACTTCAAGTGGCATTGCAGTGGCTCCTAAAGAATAATGCACTGTATAAAGATAATCGTGTGCATTTTCCTACTGCGATCGATATTTCTACAATAACACAAATTGCTGACGAACCCGCGCATGTTCATGACAGTGAAGAACCAATTGTTGAACGGTCAACTGTTAATAAAAATAACTATACTGTCTTGCAAAACAATGTATCTATACTACATGGGTCCTTTCATCAGGGCAATGAACGATTTAGTCCAAAGTCACGTGGTCGACAATGCACAGGGATTGCAACTGTTGCTATTGTGGCATTTTCTTTGATCAATCCTAATGATTGGTGCAAAAGTGACATAGATTATATGTTACTAGTAGGAGATCAGTATTATAGAGACTGTATTGCGGCTCGGGTTAACCCCAATCCTGAAGAAGCACACATAGATTATTTGGCTGCAACAATTACAAATACCAGAGATTGAGAGGTCTACACTGCCGTGGGCAGGTCAAAGGCAGTAACTGCATTTTTTTTTTTTTTTTTTTTTTTTTGCATTTTGTCATCTATTGTACGTTAGCTTTGTTGTACAAACTAACTTATTTGGTTTCCGCTGAAAAAAAATATATAACTCCAACATTTTCTTATTGTTAGTACTACTGAATCCAACGCACATTTCTTCAAATATCTCGAAAACTCATTTCTGCAGATACTGCCGCTTACCTGCCCACGGCAGTACACACGAGAGACATACAGGTCTGAAGCTCATTCATTGTGAGCTTTTTTTTTTTTTTTTTTTTGTAATACCCAACTTAGAATCAAAAAATCTTGGAGTGAACAACTAATCACCCCCTCTCCCCCCCCCCCTTAGGGTAGGAATTTTTCCCTCAAATTTATAGGGGAATTACTTCAGGCTATACCCTTTCTAATAAAAGAAGAATATTCAAAATCGGACTATTCTGTAAAAAGTTATGTGTGGTCATACATTAAATATATATATATATATATATATATATATACGTATCGACTTGAGAACCTCCTCCGTTTTTCGTCGGTTAAAAATAGTATGTCACCATCACTAAACTTCGCCCTATTTTTTCATACAAATCCTGAATATAAAAAATGTTTGACGACTGGCACTGAAAACTAACCCTAATCACAAGAACCAGAGATTGAGAGGTCTACACTACCGTGTGCAGGTAAAGGGCTATAACTGCAATTTTATCTTTTTTTTTTTTTTTTTTTTTTTTTTTGCATTTTGTCATCATTGTTTGTACGTTAGCTTTGTTGTACAAACTAACTTATTTGGTTTCCGCTAAAAAAAAATATAATTCCAACATTTCCCAGTTGATAGTACTGAATCCAGCGCACAATTCTTCAAATATCTCGAAAACTCATTTCTGCAGATACTGTCGTTTACCTGCTCAAGACAGTACACACGAGAGACATACAAGTCTGCATCTCATTCATCGTGAGGGTTTTTTTTTTTTTGTTATACCCAATTCAGCATCAAAAAATCTTAGAGTGAACTACTAATCGCCCCCCTTTCCCCACCCTTAGGGTAGGATTTTTTCCCTCAAATTTATATAGGAACAACTTCAGGCTATACCCTTTCCAATAAAAAAAAGAATATTCTAAATCGGACTATTCTGTAAAAAGTTATGTGTGGTCATATATAAAAAAATCTGTGAGTGAACAACAAATCTCCCCCTTTTCCCACCCTTAGGGTAAGAATTTTTTCTCCAAATTTATATGAGATCAACTTCAGGGTATAACCTTTCCAATAAAAAAAGAATTATCAAAATCGGACTATTTTGTAAAAAGTTATGTGTGGTCATACATTAAAAATCTGTGAGTGAACAACAAATCAACCCCCTTTTCCCACCCTTAGGGTAGGAATTTTTTTTCAAAATTTTTATGGGACCACCTTCGGGGTATACCCTTTCCAATAAAAAAAGAATTATCAAAACCAGACTGTTCTGTAAAAAGTTATGCGTGGTCATACATTAAAAAAAAATATATATATATATACGTGTCGAATTGAGAACCTCCTCCGTTTTTTCGTCGGTTAAAAAAGTTAGTTTCGATTGAGAATTTGTGCTGAGAGTGTATTAGCTGTGTATATTGCGAGGCATTTCGCTGTGTTGTTTTTCGTATTTGGAAGTAAATACGTGTGTAACCGTTGAGTTTACGGTGTTGTGTGATATTTGCTTAATTGCCGATGATTAATTTAGCAGTTGTTGACGATCTTCCCTGTACATAGTGTAAATAAATTTCCTGTATTCTTAATCAAGAACTGTGTCGTCCTTTCAAGAAAGTTGGAAGTCGCACCGGATCCGTTTCAATTGGCGTCCAACGTGGGGCTTCTTCTGGAGTAAGTGTGACTTTGGACATTTTTTCATAAAGACTGTTTGAATTTGGGACTTTATTTTTTTATGGTGATTACTCGCGCAATGGATGACCAAGTAAAACAATTTCTGGAAACAACTAATGCTGTGAAAAGTGACTTGACTGAAAGTTTGGCGGCTAATCAAGAACAATTAAAAAATAATATGGCGGCTAATCAAGAACAATTAAAAAATTATTTGACTGCAAGTTTTACTGCAAATCAAGAACAATTAAAAAATGACATTGCGGCTAATCAAGAACAATTGAAAAATGAATTGGCGGCTAATCAAGAACAATTGACAAATGAATTGGCGGCAAATCAAGAACAATGGAAAAGTGATTTAATGGTGCTGAAAAATGATTTAGCTTCTAACCAAGAGGAAATTAAAAACGACCTTACTTCGGTAAAGACTGTGATGGAAAATAAATTTAATGAGATAGAGCATCGAGTTGATGCTTTTGATGAAAAATTTGAAACAGTAGAAAACCGTATCGCAACAGTTGAAAATCATGTGGATGAGGAAATTAAAAGCATGGAAAGGAGATTGGCTACCGCGGAAAGCAGCTCTGTACAGTTTGGCGCTAACACATCGGTTGCTCGACCGTCCATCAAACTTGCCACATTTGATAGGAAAACTTCGTGGCAGGTTTGCAAAACTCAATGCATGACAGTGGCGGAAGCGAACGGATGGGACTCTACTACCAAGGCCTGCCATCTTGCAGCATCCCTGAGAGGTGACGCAGCGGACATTCTTCAGACCCTTCCGGACAGCCAGCGTCTGGATTTCGCCGCCCTCACATCTGCGTTGGAGCTTCGCTTCGGTGAGAAGTGCCAGAAAGATTTCAGCCGACTCCAATTGAAGCCCCGTTTAAAGAAAACCGGGGAAACCCTGCAAGAACTAGCGGCGGACGTCGAGAGACTGTCTCATCTTGCTTTTTGCGACTGTCCTGCGGATGTTCGAGACAACCTAGCACTCAACTACTTCATCGACGGAGTTCGGAATCCTGAAATCAAGAAGGCCCTTCGAATGGCGAATGTAAACGATCTGAAATCCGCTTTGGTGTATGCAGTGAGATACGAGGCCGTCCAAGAAGCAACCCGTGTGGATCGCCATCTAATCCGGACTCAGGAAGCTGATGAGTCTGATTCCAGGTCGTCCCACCTCGCTGAACTAGAGAGACAACTCGGTGACTTGGCAAGACATCTGAGCAGAATAACAGCCCAAAAGAAACAAGAGCAAAAGTGCTGGAAATGCGGTAGTGAAGGGCACCTGCGAAGGAGTTGTTCGGCTCGCCAAGCTACGCGAGGGAAGGAAATCACCACCACCAGAGCTCTGCAGATTTCCTCATCTAGTAGTAGCAGTAATGGACTTTTCATTTACGCACATGTAAATGGGGATCCCTGCAAACTGATTATCGACACTGGAGCCCATGTGACAATCATTAGGTCAGATGTGGCTCGTGAATTTGGATTTAAACTGTTGTGGACATCGCCACGCGTAAGTCTCCAGACTGTGACAGGTGACAAAATCGAGATTGAAGGCAAAGTGGACTTGGAAATAGTGTTTGGGAATGCCACCTACCATCATACGGCATTCGTCGCTGATATCACGGACCCCTTCATTCTCGGATTGGACTTTTTAAAGAAGTACGACTTCACCCTGGATTTCAAGACTAATAAACTGCAATCGATGAGAGAAGACATAGCCATCTTCAACGCTGAAAATGATGTAAAATCCGCTCATCAAATAATAGCCCAAACAGATTTATCGATTCCCTCAAGGTCAGAATCATTAATACCTGGCTCCATTGAAGAAAGCAAAAGTTTTCGATTTGGACTCATTGAATACCCTAACCTAAGCAATAATCTAAAAGGAGTGCTGGTAGCATCTACGCTTGTGGACCTTTCTAAGGATGTAATTCCGGTGCGAGTCGTCAACGTGAGTGAAAGGCCAAGGAATATCCGGAAAGGTGAAGTGTTGGCAGCTTGTACTCCAGTAAACTGCATCATTAGAAGAATCAATTCCCCCGAGACTGTGACCGAGACCCCTGAGTCCTTGACATCGAAGTTAATTGGGAGTGCGCCATTATCGAAAGATCAAAGAACTGCTGCGGAACAATTGGTGGATGACTTCAAGCATGTGTTTTCATCTGCATCGGAGGATGTTGGCCGTGCGAATTTAACGCAGCATAGGATCTACACTGGAGAACACCCCCCTATTAAACAGCATCCAAGACGACTACCGTTCGCCAAGAAGGAAGAAGTGGTCCGAAAGAAAGATGACTCCACTAGATTTTGTGTCGATTACCGACCAGGGGTGCCCATCCCCCCCAAGCTCAATGGCGCAAAATCCCCCCCAAAAATTTCCCCAATTCTCTGACTTTTAAATTAGGTTAAACATAACACTTTTTAGAGTCCCAAATTTTGAGTTAAATTTACGATCATTTGATCATTCGCATTCATTTAATGAATCAATCAAAAAATATATTTTTAAAAAAAATCAAGAAATACAAGTTGCTTGAGATTAATAAAGTTACAACAAATGAAGAAAAAAAGCTTACATTTACGAGCGCTATTACAAGAAAAGCAATAGCTTTTTATTATAAATTTAGAAGCTTGCTACAAAGGTGGTCAAAATTATAAGGACAAAGTAAAAATTCCTCAAATCTTAGCTGCATTTGGTCAAAAAGTTCTGCAAATTTTATGACTGTAAATTTCTGATAAAATAAGCTTTTTTTATTATTTTTATTGGAAATACATAGGAATTTCGTATCTATAGAATAAAATTTGAATTTTGACATCCCTGTTATATGGACAAAATTATAAGGACAATTAGATTTGTGTATTCTAAAAATCTACATTTGCTTGTTTCTTGTCCTGCGCACTGCACTACATTACGATATAAATGCTTAGTAAGAGATTGGGTATGTCACATTCTATTTTTACTGTCATGCCATTAGGTAACTAAAATTGAAGAATTTAAGAAAAGGAAAGTTGTTGCTTGAAAAACTTCCTGACTCACTGTGTGTCAAATAGCAACAAATCTGAATACATAGAGATCGGTCATTTAGAGCTTTCTCAAAAATCCTGGCAAACAAAGACCACAAAGACCAACAGGTAGGACCACCAGGAAACCTTCTGTTTCTGTACGCGTGAAACACATGATCATAAGACGAGCTTGCTCTCCAAAGCATCAAGAGATATTTGATGGGAAGTTAAGTTACGATGCAGTTCCCGAACTGTTCAACATGTTTTACAAAAAGAGAAAATTTTTCATGATGTGAAATTAATGTCACGACCGACTTTTAAAAAAGTTCATAAGAGACCATCGGTTGACCAAAAATTGAGCGTGCCAAAAAATGCGTTGTTATAGGTAAAAAATGGGGAAATGTAATCTTTTTTGAGAAGAAAATTTTAATTAGGATCGACTATAGATGGTTTTTTTTTAAACTTCTGGTACGATCTCTGTGAAGGGGGAAAAAAAATCTCAAAGCGTATATTTGGAGTCGGCTCAGTAATGGTCTGAAGAAGTTTAGAACCGGAAATTATACTAATATTTTTAGTGCAGGGCGGAATGAATTCTGAGAGTGATGTTGTTATACTGAGCAATATTTTTAAAACCAAAAACGATGTTAATTACGAGTTTGAACAATTTGTTCTAGCAGGATAATGCCTAATGACATGCTTCTCAAACCTCAAAAGCATTGCTTCATGTTTATTTCGGGAAATTACTGTACTGGCTGGACAAATAACTCGACCTAAGTTTAATGGAAACTTTGTGAAGGATTCTGGCACCCGAAGTATGAAAATTGGTATTCAATATCGAAGCAAGCAGGAACTCAATTTCTCCGTCGAAAAAGACTAGACAAAAGTTTCCAAGAACGTTCTTCAATTTCCATGACATCAAGACTGAAAAAAGTAATTGAAAAAAAAGGGGGTGGGGTATTATTGATTGCTGGGGTTTTTCAGGGAAAAAAGGTCGTTGTCCTTATAATTTTGTCTAGTTTTTTTAAAGATGACATTTTTTTATTGATCACGGAAAACATTTACATTTTGTTTTTTTCAAATGTTCTGCATTCCACAATGATTTCTAGCATAAAAAGGCATGCTGTGTATAAATTTCACTGAATTATTTCAGAAAAAAAAATGCTGTGCAATTTTCTGCTGTCCTTTTAATTCTAACAGCCACTGTAGTAATCGCTGCTAATACTAAAATAAGTTTTCCCGTTTGCTCGGAGCTTCAAATTTGAGTGTTGCGACTACTATATTCGCTCTATTTAGATTATGTGTTGGCGCAGTTTGTAATTAATGTATAAATCCCAGTTAAAAAAGTGATAAAAAATAAAATTTTTCAGGGTCGTAGAGAGTTTTAAAAACTGAAGGGGACGGGGTATGAGTTTTAGCTAGTCTTCCCCCCCCCCCCCCCATCGTGTTCCCCTAATATATTTTAAAATACAGAGAGGCAGTGGAACCAGCTTTTTTGATTTGGGAGGGAATTGAAAAACTCTATCCCAAGTATAATATTGACTCAAAATTAAGGTTTCCTGGGGATTCCCTCCCCCCCCCCCCAAATCGAAATCGTAGTTTTGGACGATCTTCGGTAATGTTAGAAAGAGATGGTGCTTAATGACCCTCCCGTGCCAATTTTTCGAAATTGAAACACAAAAAACGCATTTTTTCAGACGAATTTTTATAATATTAGCAGGGGTTGGGGCTCTCCTCCAGAACTTTTTTGAAAATATTGTTCTAAAACCGCTGTTTTGTAATGTTAGGCGGAGAATTTGACACTCTCCCGTGGCTATTTTTCGAAAATGAGGCCTCCACTACTCAATTGTGGAGATCCTCTTCGGTTATGTTACGTAAAGGGGGTTCGGGGGCTCTTCCTAGAATTTTTTTGCAATTAAATGGGTTAAAAACGCGATTGTAGACCAACTTTAAAAACGTGAGGAGTCATCCAGTTTTTAAAAACTGAAGCTCTGAATACGCAATTTTAGCCGACCTTCGATTATTTTTGGGAGTAAGGGGATAGAGAGTTTTCGGACGCTTTCCCACCGTACTTTATTGAAATTGTCATTCTAAAATGCAGGATTTGACAGTCTATTTTTCAGAATCAGAACTCTAATAGATAAGCTTTAGCCCATCTTTGGTAATGGTAGGGAGAAGGGAGTTCAAGGGCTCACCCCTGGAACTTCTTTGAAATTGTAGTTCTAAAAACGCAGTTTTAGACCATCTTTGGTAACGTTAGGCGGAGAAGGCGTTCCGTGGACCCCCCGGACCCCCCGTGACAATTTTGCGAAAGCGGAACTCTAAAAAAACAATTATAGATTGTCTTCTATTAGAGGGGGGATTTTTTGAAATTTAAGTGCTAAAAACGCGATTGTAGGTCGTCTTTGGTAACATTCGGGGCAGGTAGATTTTCGAAATTCAAGATACAAAAACGTAATTTCAGCCGATCTTCGATGATGTTTGGGAGGAGTTCTCAGAAGTTCGACATGGTTTCAGAATTTAAGCCGTAAAAACGAAACTTAAAACTATTTTTATGATGGTTGCGAGAACTGCGGAAAGGGAGCATTTCAACGAAAAATTTTCGAACTTGTATCTTTAAAAGGGCAGTTTTAGACGATATCTTTGTCATGTCCTCTTGAACATCTCTTCCCCACTGGGAAGAGATGTTCAAGAGGCCTCCGCAGGCAGTTTTTTGAAATTGAAATTCCAGAAACTCAATTGTAGCTGAATTTTGATAATGTTATTTAAGAAAAGAATTAACGACTTTCAAGTGGAAATTGAAAATATAAAAACAAAATTTAGGACGGTCTTTGATGATGGGGACAGTGCATGTTTATGAAAGCTAATAGAAATTGAAGTCCTAAATGCGCATATCCACTAAAATCGGTCCCACAAATATATACAGAGAGAGATATTTTCCGGAAATGATCAGAATGAGCCAGCTATTAAACACACAAACTTCGAAATTTGAGAATCTTCATGGATAAAAAACTTCTGTCTATGTATTTGATTAGATATGGAAGAAAGTAAGAATGAATTGTAAAAGTAATTAACATGTTTACGATCAAACTGCTCCAACTTCATCAGCGGAGTCCAACATTTTTCAAACTTTGGTAAATATCATCGAATTGTAAATTGAAAAAACTGGTCATTTTAAAAATGATACAAAACCTGGGAGTAAAATTAAATGAAAAATTCTACATAAACTCAAGCTTGTTAGTAAAGAAAACATATTAACATTGTCCAGTCAAGAGCAAAACAATGTTATTTTTTAACTTTAAAACTAGCTCTTAATGATTTTTGCCGTTGTTAATACATCTGTGAAAGGCTGGAGCTTATTGGTCAAAATTCTCACCAAAAAAAATTAAAAAACATTTTATTTTTTTCCATTTTGACCCTTTTTTTTTCATCGTACAGAACTGGACCAGCTCTAGAAAAATTCATGATAAATTAAAATCAAATGGTCTGGACATTTTTTGCAAACCTCTGACACTATCCCGTCTCTGAGGTGGTCTTCATTGAAAAAAAGACACGGCTACTTAATTTTCGAAGGAGTACGTCAAAAAAGTAATACATATTCAAGTATCTTACTATTTTTTGTTGAATAAATTTAAATATTTTTCTTTCATCCAAAAATTTCATTTTCAAACCCCCCCCCCCAAAAAAAAAAATTCTGATGGCGCAACTTGCGCCATAATCCCCCCCTGTGGGCACCCCTGTTACCGACGGCTGAATGAAATCACCAAGAAAGACAGTTACCCTCTTCCACGCATAGACGACACCTTGGACACTCTTTCCGGACAAAGTGGTTTTCGACCCTGGACTTGAAGAGCGGCTACTGGCAGGTTGAGATACACCCTGATGACCGAGAGAAGAGAGCGTTTACAACTGGACAAGGCTTATGGCAGTTTAAAGTGATGCCCTTCGGTCTCTGCAATGCACCAGCTACGTTCGAGCGTCTTATGGAGACAGTGTTAAGAGGACTCTCCTACGAATCCTGTCTGGTCTATTTAGACGATATCATCATCGTGGGACGCAGCTTCGAAGAACATCTGGCTAATCTTAGGAAGGTGCTGCAAAAACTTAAGGAAGCCAATCTGAAGTTAAGTCCGTCCAAATGTAATTTGTTCCGCCGGGAAGTGAACTACCTTGGTCACATCATTTCTTCTGAGGGTGTACAAACCGATCCAGGAAAGGTATCTGCGGTCAAGAGTTGGAGTCGTCCTGAAAACATCCATCAGCTGCGAAGTTTCCTGGGCTCTGCATGTACTACAGGAAGTTTGTGAAGGGTTTTTCCAACATTGCACGACCTTTGCATAAGCTGACGGAGAGCAAGCAAAAGTTTGAATGGTCCAAAGAATGCGAAGATGCATTTCTACGACTGAAGGAGGCTTTAACATCAACGCCTATTCTCTCATATCCTCAGCCTGGAAAATCCTTCATCCTCGACACTGATGCGAGCCACGAGGGCATCGGAGCTGTTTTATCCCAAGAAATTGACGGCAATGAACATGTCATCACTTACTGGAGCAAATGCTTATCAAAGTAGGAGCGAAATTACTGCGTCACCAGAAAGGAGTTACTGGCCATAGTGAAAGATGTAGAACACTTCCATCATTACCTCTACGGCCGAAAGTTTCTGGTTCGGACAGATCATGCCTCGTTAACTTGGCTTTTGAACTTCAAGAATCCAGACTGCCAGATAGCCAGGTGGATACAGCGGCTCCAGGAATATGACATGGAGATCACGCACCGAAAAGGGTTGTCTCACGGTAATGCAGACGCTTTATCAAGGAGACCCTGTCCTGAGAACTGCAATTATTGTTCTCGAATCGAGAAACAGTATGGAACGACTAACCCTCTACTGCCTATCAGGTGACAGTGACTCCAACATCATCAGAACCTGATCCATGGAGTGACGACCAAGTTCGAAAAAATCAACTCGAAGAACCAGACATAAAACCAATTCTGGAGTTCATGGAAAATGGCAGTCGGCGACCTAGCTGGCAGGACGTTTCCATCTTCAGTCCTGCAACAAAAAGATACTGGGCTTTATGGAACTCACTCCATTTACGGAAGGGCGTACTGTACCGAAAATGGGAATCTGATGACGGCAAAACATCTGGGTGGCAGTTACTACTTCCTCGATCAAGGATTTCAGATGTTCTGAAAGAAATACATAGTAGTGCGACTGGAGGACATTTTGGTGTCTTGAAAACCCTCAATAGAGTTCGGGAGCGCTTCTTCTGGGGCAAGGTGAAGGATGACGTGGAGAAGTGGTGCCATTCTTGTGACGCCTGTGCTGCTCGTAAAGGACCGAAGAAGAGAAGCAGACGGAAGCTACATCTGTTCAACGTTGGAGCTCCTTTCGAACGAATTGGGATCGACATCCTGGGTCCTCTACCAAGAACTGCTGATGGGAACAAATACATTCTTGTTTCCATTGACTACTTCACCAAATGGCCGGAAGCATATCCCATTCCAGATCAAGAAGCTACCACCGTAGCAGAGACTCTAGTTCAGCATTGGATCTCGAGATATGGAACACCTTTGCAGATCCATTCCGATCAAGGGAGGAATTTCATCTCTGCTGTGTTTAAGGTCCTATGTCAAATTCTCGGAATTGAGAAAACTAGGGCAACACCACTACACCCACAATCGGACGGCATGGTGGAGAGATTTAACAGCACAATCCTGAATAATCTCTCACTTATGGTCTCCAGAAATCAACAGGATTGGGACAAGAAGCTACCTTTGTTCCTGCTGGCCTACCGCAGTTCTGCCCACGAGACTACCGGATATGCCCCATCTCAGATGCTCTTCGGACGAGAGCTTCGACTACCTTGTGATCTCGTCTTCGGTCGTCCTCCGGATGCGCCTTCATCGCCTGAGGAGTACATCCAGGATCTCCAGGCCCGGTTGGAAGACGTTCATAACTTCGCACTAGAGCGAATCAACATCGCGACGGAGAAGATGAAGACCCAATACGACACAAGGTCTACTGGACATGAATTCAACGAAGGCGACAAGGTTTGGTTATGGAGTCCCATCCGACGGAAAGGTCTTTCCCCCAAATTGCAGTCGCATTGGGATGGACGCTACAAAATACTTTACCGACTGAATGACGTCGTAGTGAGGATCCAAAAATCACCTAATGCAAAACCTAGGGTTGTACATTATGATCGGTTAGCCCCATACTATGGCCATAGTTTATGAGTATTACGTAAACAGCTATGGTTGATAACATAAAAGCTGTAGATATTTTTTTTGCTTTTAATGTTTAGTAATATTTCTGGTTATTATTGTGTTTCCTATGCATTATTAGTTATTATTTAATGTGTGTAATTGTGAACTTGTGATAGAAGTTTGGCACCCTTTCTGGGGATTGTACTGCCCGGGACGTGCAGTCCTTGGGAAGGGGGCAATGTTACAAATTCTGTAAATATTAGTTACTTTTGTGATTAATTTGTCGTAATCTAGCTAAATTTGGCGTTTATTAAATTCTTTCATCTAAAATTATTGTAGTAACGTAACCTGTAAATAGATTCCTGTAATGAATATACAGTCCCTATACATTCGATTTAAGTATATGGTCCCCCTATTTTTCATTGATAAGATTCGTGAATGAATAAAAAGAAGAAATAAAATAACGGCCTATGATTTTCGAGAAGCATTTGGAATCTTGTGGAATATTTGAGAGTTCTCTTTCGGTGTGTATAAAAAGCGTTATGCTTGATAAAAAGTTAGTTTCGATTGAGAATTTGTGCTGAGAGTGTATTAGCTTTGTTTATTGCGAGGCATTTCGCTGTGTTGTTTTTCGTATTTGGAAGTAAATACGTGTGTAACCGTTGAGTTTACGGTGTTGTGTGATATTTGCTTAATTGCTGATGATTAATTTAGCAGTTGTTGACGATCTTCCCTGTACATAGTGTAAATAAATTTCCTGTATTCTTAATCAAGAACTGTGTCGTCCTTTCAAGAAAGTTGGAAGTCGCACCGGATCCGTTACAATATTATAGTACAACTTTTGAAGCAGTGTTGCCAGGGCCTGATTACCACACAGGCCGACTAGGCCTAGGCCTGGGGCCCCATCTTCCTATGGGGCCCCAAATTTCTTAAATAATTATGCCTAGCGTTAAGTATACGAAAAATAGATGTATTTTTAAAATAACAAAAAATTATGACTTATTAATTGGAAAAAAAACTTCCTAAAAGGGGAATTTTTTATCACTCTGCCAGTAACAAATTTACTTTGTCACAGTTATGAGGGCCCCAAGAGGATTCATAAATGCATGTGATAAATGATTTATACATAGTTCTGTGATTGGACAAAGAGGCCGCCAAAAGTGCATTCCGACTTGCCCTAAACCTGTAACAACCACTGCATAGTCTTCAGGGGGCCTCCAAATTAATGTGGGCCTAGGGTTTCACTTTTAGTTAGTCGGGCCTTGACTGTTGCCCAACCTTTTTCGACCCGAGGGCCGTACCTCGTATTAAACTATTTCTCGCAGAGGCCAAAACACATATAAAACTTCAAAATATTTAAATTGTTTTCTAAATAACATGGGAAAATATGAGAAAGGAAAGAAAATTAAAAACCCAAACATTGTCTTTGTTTCCTTTATTAAATGCATCTGTTTTTCAGAAACAAATTTCGGAACAACTGACTCCTAATTTGTAACATTGTCATTAATCGTACTTTTCGATTTGTAACTTCAAACAAAATAATGGGCCACACGGAAGAGCTCAGCGGGCCTGATGTATGGTCGGGGAATTTCTTCCGCTTCAAAGTTCCGCTGCTTTTATTAAAACAATTTATTTTGTGTCCCACTTCTCACGTGGCTCAAACTTACCCTAAACGGCAGGATACATTTGAAATAATATCGTAAATAAACCTGTACCTCAGAGCCAGACTAGCGTAAGTCACGTAATTGCTATTTTACAGGAGAGCAAAAAAACGTTCGCGTGGTCCATACAAACTATTGGACTCGCGCTCTTTTAACATTGGTAAATTATTACAGAGAATTTCTTTTTGTTAGGATTATGCTCATATGGCTCGATGCAGAATTTTACATACGATGCAGATTCTACGTACGATGCAGATTCTACATACGATGCAGATTCTACATACGATGCAGATTCTACATACGATGCAGATTCTACATACGATGCAGATTCTACATACCATGCAGATTCTACATACAAAGCACTAATAAACAGAAAAACGTAATTTTTGGACTTATGTTAGTCTAGATCTGAGGTACATAATTTGAATGTATTTAAAAATTATAATTTCTTAGTTTTTGAAAACTATGCAGAATCTTTAGGAATGTTTCATCCGTTTTATACCAGCCAACACAACAGAACTATTAAAATAGGTATGGAATAGTTTGTAATAGAGAAATAAGGGTTGACAATTACCCTGAAGACTATACTTATGTAAATCTTTTGCAACCAATTCCAGATAACGTAAGAAAATATAATGAATTTTCGTTGAGACAACCAGGCCGTCAATATCTGGCCGTTTGGAATTTTTCCCGGGATGGGGTAAAGGGTATAATTTCAATGCAAATTATACTCCCCCCCCCCCCAAAAAAAAACTCGCCTACTTGCATATAAATACATTAATTTCTCAAAGCCAGGAGAACACTTGCTCCTTCCTGAAGGGCGCACAGTGGTTCAAGGGCGGAAAAAATAGCCATTTTTAAGTTTTTAGATAAAAAATATTTCATGCCGAATTACTTAGCCCTTGAGTTGTAGTAACTTACTCCATAAGAGTTTTTTGAAAAAAAAAATCGTTTTTACAAAAATAAGCCGAGATAAGTAGAGATTGTTGAACAATTATGTTTTTACTTTTTTCGGACGCACGTCTTATACTTCAGTTTTAATTCATTCGTTCAATAAGGAGGACTAAAATTTAATAAAAATCATTTCTGATTGGTTTTTCATACTTATAAGATGCAATTATACCGTAATTAAAAATTAAAAATTCATCAAAATTGAAAACTACCTGAAATAAAAAATCATTATTTTCTTAAAAATATAATGAAAAGTATTGTGGAACATACTTTTATCGGCGGCTTCCGGTGAGCTAAAATTTACATATATCAATAGTTTAATATTTCCTGTAAATAAACAACAACATTTTAGCTGCGACCACCAGCGACTGCAGTCGTAGCAGATGTTTTTCTTTGATCTTCGTTATTTACGAATACTAATATATTAAGTTAGAAAATAACTCATAACGGTATGACGGGGGTAAATTGCTTTTTTATCAAAGAAATTGGTTATCAAATTTGACATGATCCAGACAAACATATGTCACAGTTTCACTACTTTGCAGGAGAGCCTAAAAACGCTTGTTGACTGTTTCCGAAAGTTGGAACTTTTGAAACATTCATCAATAAATATAGAGGATTTTTTTTAAAAACAGATTTACGTTGTTATGGCTTAATGCGGAGCATTATTCTACATGCAATGCAGTAGTAACCTGAAAATAACAATTTTCGGACCCGTTTGGCTTTAAAAAAGATACATATGAGAAAGAAATTTTTAAAACTCATACAAGAATTCTATATAAAAAGTTAAATAACCATTCTGTTCATAAAACAATGAAATTAGAAAATCATTAAGCGTTTGAAATTTCTGATTTCCTTTTCGAAATCATTCTATAGTATAAAGCTGTTCTCAGTTTGTGTAAGTTGTTCTCAGTTGCCAGAAAATATTGTTCGAGGGTATCAATTGCAATAAATAAACCTTGCGTGTGGCATACGACTGATTTAATTTATATTTTTCACTAAAAACAGAAATGAATTTGAACTACAGAGAAACCCCGATTTCACGTTTCTCAGAGGACTGAATCAAACATAAAATACATAAAATATTTTTAAAAGTCAATTCAAATCCAAAAACATAAAATATGGAAAAACATAAAATACGAGAAATGTATAAAATCAAAAATCAGATAAGGAAACAAAAATAGTAATAAAGGTTGCTACGATGATGCTTATAAAATGTAAAAATGCAATATTTTACGAAAAGAACATTATTGTACACCCCAGTTTAGATCATTCTAACACATTAAGTAACGAATTCGGGCGTTTAGGTTGAAAATAGTCAGTAATAATGAGTTATTGAATCCAAAGTAAATACAGCATCTTCCAGGATTGGAACACTTTGCAAAGTTTTTCCCTGGTCTTTATGAAGAAAATAGTCTTTCACTATTATTAAGCTCTTTATGCAGTATTGAAAGAAGAGACGAGTTGTGTTTCCTCTTCTTCTTGTTCATCTTCATTGGCGGCCGAAAAGTCCATAAGGTCAGCAACGGATCGAGCAGAAGCGTTTCTGTTTTCATGAATTAACTTTCAACAGAGTCGATTATGTTTAAAAATTCACACAGGGAAACAATTTTTTTAATTTTGAAACATTTTTTCTCTTTTTTTTAACTGCCGAGAGAAAACGTAAAATGCGGGAAATTCATCAATAACAAACTTTTCATCCGGGTTAACTTAATATTATTAGTGAACGGAAAAAGTGGAACCTGATGATAAAAACGTAAAATGTGGAGAAAACGTAGATTCGAGGGACGTAAAATTGGGTTTTGCAGTGAATACGATCAGCAAGCATGAAGTTAAATATTACCATGCAACAATTTTAACAATTTTCCAAAGCATTTTTTGAGAATATTCAAAGTTCTTGAATGTTTTCCGCTTTTTTGTCGTTTTGAACCACTGTGGGGCGCCCCGAAGGAAGATCACGGGAGGTCAGTTGCATGGGCCCCCATATGCAAAATTGTAAGGATGGGGGGGGGGGGGCTCAGATATTTTAATCATGGTTTAGCAGGATATTTTTCCCATGAAAGCAGATTTCAGGACAGATTAGAGTCATTAAAATTTGACATTTTTTATTACCTATTCATTAATGACTGGAGAACAAATGTTTTTACATTTTTGCAAAGAAAAAAGTACTAAAAGCAAGGAAGTTCTAATTTCTAAGGGGGGGCTCGAGCCCCCCTTGCCTTCCTATATGGGCGCCCTTGGGTCACTGTAACTTCCCAAACTTTCCGTATTCGGCAAACTTTGTCTGACGGTTCGGCAAAATTATCATCATTTGGAAAAATTTGGAATTCTATTCGGAAAAATTATCATTAATCGCTGAAATTCGGAGTTCCATTTGGATAATTATGAGAAAATTATTGAAAATTTCAGCCCTTATGTTAGGGGCGCCTTGCTCCTAACTAAAGGACGGACCTGGAGAGTACATTTATTTTCGCAAGCCTAGGTTAGTTGGATGTTTGAAACGTAAAGGAAAATATAAAAGACTCTTAAAGGTAGTGTTTTATTCCTCTGATAATTTATTCATTGAGTTCCTCTCCGACCAGTGGGAAAACGCCCTGTCCTATTTGGAACATCTAAGGTCATCCACCAGTGCACAGTGTACTTCGGACGTTACCACTAAAATCGAATGTCCATTAATATTTAGGAGGTAAAGTTTAAAGTTTTCTGTGATAATATTCGGAGAGTGTTTTCTTTCTTCGTAAGAGTTCATTGATAAATGCAAACACCTCTTTACTTCCTTTTTCATAGTAAAGTAAGTACAGTATTACTTCAACTTAACGATACAAGATTTAACCATTTCCTCAATTTAATGATACATTTCATTGGTCAGAATTTGACTGTATTTAGTGTCTGTGCCCCTCGATTTAACGATATCCTTGATTTAACGATAACTTTTTTCAGTCCCTTGACAATCGTTGAATTGAAGTTATACTATACAGTTATATTCGCGAATCCCCCCCCCCCCTCTAATTTCGGCCTAAATTTCCGTTTTACTCAATCCCCAATGAATGTCGAGTAGTTTTTTCCGCCCGTCCGCACGTTTATATGTACCTAAGAACGTACAGGCAGCCGAAATATTAATTTTGATGTCCCCCGAGTTCATTATTATTACGAGTTTTCTCGTGACATCTATATGTGCGTATGTACATGGTGTCTTTCCGCATAACTCAAAAACGGTGCACCATAGAAGGTTGAAATTTTGTACAATCGAATTTCGAAGCTTTTAACTCGAGTATTTCTTTATCGCGAAGTTTTCATCGGGTCCCAAACTCTTGAGACTGTGGTGGAAACTTCCCACAACTCGAACTACTAATAACTTGAACTTTTTAGTCCTTTGGGACTTCGAGTTATCGGGAGTTGAGTGTATTTAGACTGGCGTCTAGAATGGTCAATTTCGAATTTTTTCAGAGCGGGGAAAAGAGTATGTACTTAATGTAAATTATACCAAAAACAACAAAAACCACGCCCGCTTGCATGCGAATACATTAATTTTCAAAAGCTAGGAGGGGGGAGGGCAATTGACTTCCCCCTAAAGGACGGGCCTGATGGGGTCTAGTAAGTTAATATTTCCTTTAAAAAATCTTGATGAAATAACGACGTTCACTTTTTTTAACTACTTTATTTTTACTGTTATTATGTTTTCGTATTGCCACATTCTGATCATTAAAATTTTGGGCAGGTTAAAAAATATTATACTATTGTTTAAAAATGTACTACGATTGAAATGCAAGACAAATGATTCTAAGATGACCAAGATATTTTGTTCCTTAAGACATCATTTCAAGTTTATTGTTTTACTGTGTTTTCTGAGGCACTTGTCAACATCGCCTGGTAAGGCAGAACTACTAGAGCCAGGCCTGGCGAGCAGAGTAAGTTTTCCCAGCTCAAAAATAACAATTAAAATGTTGGAATAGTATCTTTATATCCGGAAGAGAGCTTAAAAACTGGACTGTCTAGACAAAATCCGAATGTCTTTTAATTCATATTATAGTATAAATTGAAGACTTTATACAGGGTGTATCAAAAAGGATCATCTGATTTAGCATGTCTATATTTCGAACAGTAATAAACATATGCAATTACAAATTTTTTTGGATGAAAGGGAAACTGAAAAAGTTTCTATATGTCCTTCCATTTTCAAAGGTGTTCCATATGTCCACCTTTAGATATACGGCATATGTCTAAACGGTATTGAAACTCGTCCCACACTGCATCGAGCATGTCCTGAGTTACGGATTCCACTAATGTTGTTATGCGCTTCCTTAGATCATCCATTGTTGTTGGTAGAGGAGGCACATATACAGAGTCCTTGATAAATCCCCACAAGAAAAAATCACGTAAAACTTGAGAGTTTCATCTTTCCAACAGTACGTTGTTGGCGCCTTTAGCTCGAAAAACAGAATAGTTATGATTTTTTGAAATCGGATGATTCTTTTTGGTACACCCTGTATGATAAAACGAAATCATTACGCGTGCACAAACAATAATTCTACATAATTTTCCATAAAAATGTTGTGGAAATCGCAGATTACAAATACATTTTTCCGTTTTTTTTTTTTTAATATAAAAAAATCGGGCAAATCTCAAATTATGATTTATTTTTTCACTTCTTTTCTTTAAATTTTAATTTTTTTTTTAAAGAAATAGGAAGGGGCTATCCATAAATGAAATGGTTCATTTTTCGTTCTTAAGAAAGAATTGCAAATAATTTTATATTTGATGAACTAAATAAAATTTTTTATAAAGACACAATTTTTAATTTCTTTCTTTCTTTTTTTTTTTTTTTTTGTAACAGTTAAACAGCATTTTTTTTTAATCCGATAAAAGTGTAATCTCGATATCCCTGCTCAATATTAGGTGCATCGGTCAAATTTGGAATAAAATTGTTTTTACTTTTTTATGCATTTACCATCATTCAGACTTAAAATTTCGTATTGGGAAAAACTGTTGAAATTAATTTGGCAATTTGTTTCTCCTACGTTTGCACACTCGCATGTCGGGGAAAAAAAATTAAATAAATAAGTAAGTGATAGGGGGGACGCAGAAACTCTCCCAATTTGCGGAAGAAAACTCCAAATTTTGCCGAATGAGGATAATTTCGCCGACTGATGATAATTTTGCCGAATAGAACTCCAAATTTCGCCGATAATTTGCCGAATGCAGCTTCAAATTTCGCCGAATGATAATAATTTTACCGAATGGACCTCCCTATTTCGCCAGATGATGATACTTTTGCCGAATATAACTACAAATTTCGCCGAATGATGATACTTTTGCCGAATAGAGCTGCAAATTTCGCCGAATGATGATACTTCTGCCGAATATTAGAACTTTAAACATTGCCGAGTCTATAGGCGGATTTACGGGGGTGCCAGGGAGTGCGCCGCACCCCCAAAATTTTTCGTCGGGTGTTGAAAAAAAAAAGTAATTTAGTATATTTCACCCAGAAACGCAGTTGGGAGAAAAAAAATTCATAGCTGCTATACTCAGAGCTGCCAACCTTTGAAAATCCAAAATCGTAGCTGCATTTTGCGGCGGAGGTGGGGGGAGGGAGGGGAGGCGTTCCTTCAGAATCAACAGTGATAAATTGTCAGCAGTACAATGAAGAAAAACATGATACTTAATGAATTTCAAATATAATACAGCAAGTATTAATACGGAATAAAAGATTTTATACTGAATGTTTTAAGATGATAAATTCTTGATTATTTACTGTACCTTTCACCCGGTCGGCATGTCTTTTTGAAGTAACATCACGACCACCATTTTCAATTGAAAAATCGCTATTGCGAATAGTACATCTTACATAAACCGTCTTTAAAGATGAAATAAAGAATGGCCAAGTGCTTTTATATTTTTCGCGATATTTTTGGCAGTTTTTCCGCTTTTTTGCCGAAGAACTGACTGCATGAAAACTAAACCAGCAGCACACGTCTAGAAGTTTGATTTTCTGAACTTACCGATTTAGTTTTCATGCAGTGGACCCGCTTTCGTAGCGTCGTAGTTTTAATCTGTAATTCGTAGAAACTACGATTTTTTCATAGCAGTGGGCAGCTCTGGCTATATTAGTAAATTTACTTGAATCCAGTGTATCACCACAGGTCACTAGGGCGAGAAACACATAACTGTGTTCAAATTAAGAACTAAAGTAATTTTTTCGATTTGAAAAAAAAAACGTAATTCATATAATTTTATGCAAATAAAAAAAATTTTCAATCAATTTATTGTTCAGTGCCGTGTTATTGTATAGAATAATTGCATGCTTTGTAATTGGGCGTTTATTCGTACATCAATACATCAATACCAACTCTTCTATTTTGAAACAACTATTGCTAATTAAGTCCAAAAAAAAAAAAAAAAAAAAAAACATGACTGTTTCAACAAACATCATCAATAAAATCTACTCTGAAATCAACTAAAATCCAACATTTTTAAAGTAAATTTTCAAAAAATTTTGAAGGAGGACTCCCGGACATTTTGCTGCAGTGGTGCATTTTGGGAAAAGGAGGCACAAGACTGGTGACCCTCCCCACAAAATGATGAGTTGATGTTTTTTAAAAAATATTTTTAATTACTGAAGAGAGGAAAATATCTCATATTGGGAAAAAGCAGTTATTTTAAGGCAAAAAAAAAAGAATGTTGGGAAAAAATCCGAATTTCTTTCAAAAGGAAATATTGACATTTAAATTTTTCAACAGCTTCAGATTATTGGCGGCGAATTGTGCGCCTCCTCCTCCCCCCTCCTCACACAATCCTCTTTCTTTCCTATCTCTCCGCCCCCCCCCCCCCCCTTTTTTTTTCATTTTTCTATTAGACCTCAAAATTTTTCTTCTCCGGAGCCCTCTCTCCAGCCGAAGTTATTACAGAGTATCTCAAATCTCGTTTCCTGGGCTTCACTTTCGCAAAATTTCCAAGGAAGATCCTCTAATCACCAGAAAACATCGAAAATCGTTTACAATTGCGTTTTTGAAGCTTCGTTTTTTAAAAATTGCAGTGTCCCTAACGTTACCAAATATGGTCTCACACTCATGTGTTTAAGACTTCAATTTTGGAAAATATTCGAACAAGGGTCTCTTCTCTAATATCATCAAAGATTGTTAATATTTTGGTTTTGAAAACTACTATATCGCAATATTTAAGTGGGAGAATCTTTTGGGACAGTAGCCTTCGAAATCCTTTTTTTAATACCATGGAGTATTGCATAAGGACTTCATTTTTAGGACTTCAATTACGAAAATTTTCCGGTTCAGAGCTCCAGAACACCCTGTCGGTAACATCATCAAAAATTGTCCTCCATATCGTTTTTGGAACTTTAATTATGAAAAACTAAAGAGATAGTGTGCGTATTTCTATCTGTTTTTCATAAAACCTTTTGGAGACAGTCCATGAGTCTCATTCCTAACCCAAACTATAAATCTGGATTATAAGCATTTATAAGACTTAAATTTCTAAAAATAGCATTGGAGCCCCACGTATTTTTATTGCCCCTAAAATATCACCAAGAACTGTAAAACTGGGTTTTTCCAAAATTACTATTGAGAATTTTTTCTGGGGCGTAAATCCCCCTTCCAAACTAGAAACTGGATTCACCCATTGTTAATCAAATCTAAAAACATGCTATCTAACAACATATCGACTTTCGTTTAAGACTTTTTCCGCAGTTTGAAATGTTAAGAATTGCCGATCCCCTAATGTTACTAAATATGGTTTTTTAGACCTAAAAGTGCGCTCCTCCCTAAAATTATTTTCTGATTTCGCCACTGCCTTGTCCCCCCCCCAGATCCCTGTTATTGTTGCACCCCCAAAATTTTCGGCCTAAATCCGCCTATGGCCGAGTCGCCAGACAAAATTTGCCGAATAAGGAAATTTTTGGGAGATCACAGTGGCCTCACATCAGGACGCCCCAGGCAGGTCCGGGTCCACAGATCTTTAGTAATTCGAAAGTAACCTATGCCACTGCCCTAAATTTTAAAGTTCATTGCTCATAATAAGTGCAATGCCAAGAACATTATCGCAAAGCATAAACAGAAAACACAAAGAAGAAAATCCAACACAGAACTGCGTATCAAGCTTTAAATTCTCCAGAATCCATCCCTTTCGATAGTGAAATCATGTTCCTTTAGAAATTTGGCCTTCGCTATCAATCTGCTGTTAGGGAAAATTATTAATCTAAAGATAGCGTTTGACCTTTCGGTAAGAGACTAGACATTAGAAATCGAGAAAACAGCGTTGCACATTATTGTCTTCACTCGTTACAAGAGATCAAAACTGCTCTATTTCCGAATTTAAACATTTTGATGGTCACACGATAACTCATGCGTCAGACAACGCCCTTCGTCGTTATTAAAATGGGCCATCTTTTAGATAACGTTGCGTGCTCCGCGTATCAATTCAGTTTTTTTTTTTTCTTTCCCAATCTGGACGATTCTTATAGCTGTCTTTTAAATGATGGAATTTTATGTTTTAAGCAGTATTTTGCCTTATTTTGGTGCAAGAGAGAAAAAAAAAAGAAACTGCCAGGCATTTGTGTTTCGTTTTTGATATTTATAAATCTGGTCCCGGGTTGTTTTTAATGAATCTTCAAATTATGATTTTCTGTCTTTGTGCAAAAAAATGTTCATGAGAGTGCACAATTACTAACAGTGGACTCTCGCTCCTGCGCTAAATTCATGTTACGCGAGTTTTTGATAAGAACTGTATCTCGGAACTAACGCGAGCTCGTCGCTCGAAACACGAGATTTTTTTGGAAGCGAAGTACTTCAGTAAGTCTTGGCTTCCTGATTAGCTACTCAGATTAGCTACTTACCACCCCCAAAACACTAAGGGAATTAAAAATAACATCCCGCGTGATAAGGAAGTCTGATGTACCAAGACAATCTCCACAAAAACAGAAATTCAACTGGGATTATTTCCTCTTCTTCGTTTAATGAGCTGCCTCCTTGACAGTTATGATTAGTAATCATTACTGTGCTGTACTGTCGTGCTAAGCGCAAAAGTCGTATTTGCAGCAGAGTTCAAAATGAAATATTGCTATTTAAAGTTTTGAGCGTCCATGTATTTCAATCCTCCAATTTTTCAAAAACATTTTAAAACATTTTCCATAGACAAGACCATGAAACATTTTTATTCAGGTGAAATATGTCACAAAGAACCACCTGGTGACCGTAACTCAATTTTGATAAAAATTGCAAATACGACTTTTGTGCTAAACACGGCAGTGTAGTACTTCATAAGGAATATCGCATGCTGTACCTACAGTACCGTACTTCATGTCCTTCTATCCTACTGAATACTGATCATTAATTTCGCGCATACAATACACTATCATGTTGAATAAAATTGCTTTTTTTGATCCAGTAATTTTTAATGAAGGTAATGGTAATAATCAGTTAGGAAATAGTTAAAAGCATCGCGATAGGTCTCACATTTGTCTAAACTAATAATGCATTTATTTGAAAAAATCGTGTGCATACCCTATTTCAAAACGCAAAATTTTGACTCTGCGTTGATTCGCATTTTTTTTTCTTTTTGGAGTTTCTGCTACTATTATAGTTGGTCGATTTAAAACTGAAAGTTAAAAATATGGTAATAAATACTACATTAATCTCTCAATAGTTATTTTTTCATACAAATTTCTTAAACTGCTCCGAATTTTTTTTTTTTTTCAGTAAATGACTTAACCTTTTTTCTTGCTGTTGAAATGTACATAACATGTATGCATTTCCTGAACGCCCAAAAAAATGTTGCACTTTCAAATTATTCTTTACAAAAGTTGCATAGACTAAAAATGTCTTTGCACAAAATTTAAGATTTTTAAAGAAAAAAGAGAGAGAGAGCAAAAAAAAAAAAAAAAAACAATAGGAAAAGAAGCTTCGAATAATTTGTGAATTTATCTGCACTAAAAAGAAATCGTTAACTTTGTTTAGCATGAAATAAAATTTAAATATAACATGAAATGTAACGTATAGTATATCTGGCAACGGCTCACTAATTGATGCTTAAGATGGTTAATGATTAAGTTCATAACATCTACACCAGGGCTTCCTAAGGGATTATTTGGAAAACCTAAGATAGAGCTTATAAAATGCTCACAACCAGAGCAAGGAAACCCAAGATCACGCAATTAATAATTCTTAAAATTCATTCACATCTTTGCAATTACTACTATTTTAATTGGTTAATTATTAATCTTAAAAATCATAAAGTGAAAAAGTATGATGCATTCTTAAATTTACAGCTCAATAATTATTTTTTGGAAGAAATTCTTATGAACGTGCTTAAAAGCGAGGAGAAGATTATTTATTTATTTATTTGTGTCTTCTTCCCAACGCAATCTTTTTTGCAGTCACAGCATGTGTATGAAAGATATCTCCATTCTAGGTTGTTTAGTCAAAAAAAAAAGTGAAAACAATATGTTTTATCATTAATATATTAACGAAGTATAATTAACAAACTATCCTTTTCATCAATAAAGCTCAATACCCAAGGATTTCTAAGTCCCTGGAACCCAAGAACTGATCGAATAGCATGAAAGTCATGATTCCACTAAACATGAAAATCTTAACCTCAATGCAGCGTTTCCCAAAACGTGCCATTTACTCAATTCACTTAGCTATTGAAATTCATTTCAGATGCGTCGAGATAAGTGGAGAAATCCAGAGATACTCGTAGCAGAAGTGGAAATTACCAAGGGTAAATCAATAGAATAGACACACTTTCCATCTTTCGTGGTTGTTGAATCAACTATCAAAAAGAGGGAAGAAGCAAAAAGTGGAATCTGAAGGGTAAAGAAGTCAATTCAATCTGCTTTAATGTAGTTTTACCAGTAAAATAAAACTGATTGAAAAGCTCAGAGCAAAACTTTCGCATCAGGATTTTATGCTTAGATTCCTAGACATGATAGCTCCGATGAGAGGTCACTGTTCAAACAGTTCCTTATTCGGCTAAGTTTGTGTGATGATTCGGCAGAATCTTCTTTTCGGAAAATTTATCGTAATTCGGCGAAATTTGGAGCTCTATCCCGCAGAAGTATCATCATCCGGTGAAAGTTATGAGTTCCATTCGGCAAAATTTGGAGTTTCGGCAAAATTTTCATCATTCGGCGAAATTTGGAGTTTCATTCCGCAAAATTATCACCATCCAGCGAAATTATGAGTTCCATTCGACAAATTGAAGCTTGCCGCTCTCCCAAAAATTTAAGATCAGAGCGCTACTTTTCCTGCTATAAAAAAGAAAATTCAAGTTATTTTTACTTTCCTTCATTGTCTATCCCTCTCTCTGTGTATGTATGTGCTTATGGGAAAAGAAGCTTTACTGACGTTTTCAAAAACATCGAGTCTAGAAATAGTGATCTTTTCAAACAAACATGATTGAAAAATGCTCGACAAGAGGACAATCCAACACGAGATTTTCTCATGTGACTACTATTATTACTCTCATTCAGGATAACTTCCAAACACAATTTCTCTATTTTAAACTGTCTTGCTCACAGCGGCGGATTTACCACTTCGTAAATGTTGCATTTGCAAGGGGTCCCCACGATTTAAGAGAAGGAGAGGTAAACAAGCAAATTGAGTAAGTCAGGGTACAACGCCCCACCTAAGCTTTTTTTTTTAAAAAAAATGGTGTATTTAACTAAAATTAAAAGGTAACACCGCCTGCCTCTCTTATTCTCTTAATGCAGGTCCAGATGCTGTGTAAAATCTACCGTGACCAAAAACTACAAATAAAATTTTTTACTCAAAAAAAAAAAAAAAAAAGCAGCTTTGGGGCATATTACTTTGATGGCCAGGTCATACGCTTCAGGCCCAGATCTATAAATTTTGGGCCCCACCAGCAACAAAATCTGTAGAGTAGAGCCCTTCCTCTGAGGTCAGCAGTGTATATTTGTAACGTTAACTAGTCTTAGTACTAGCTTTATTATTATTATTTTTAGGGCCCATGGGTCTCCTAAAGGACGTGCCCCCCCCCCCCCTCGCACTGCGAGTACACATTCCGGACCTGCCTGACTTACTCTAATAAATGTTACATAATACTGTGATATATGAAGGGGCCCCCAGAAATACATAGCAAAAAGCTACCTCACCAGTAAATTCGCCACTTCCCACTCATATTTTAACAGATTTATTGTTGTATTTGCTGGCATAAAACGAAAAAAAAAAAAACCCACTCTAAGTAGTGTGTAGTTAAATATATCGAGAATATATAGATATTATATCGAAAATTTAGCCACGCCTTTTTTTATTTAACATGCCTTACTTGACATGACTTTTATTTCGGAGGTAGACTGTGCAACCATTAGAACCACAACTATTATACGTGATTTTCGTAGAGACAGAAATTTAGAAGTTCTATGAAAGTCAACAGGGGCACGCCTAGCTTAACTTTATAGGTGCGGAAAAATTCTTCATTTTCCGAATGTAACTCTAAATAAAACCAAATGATAAAATAAGATATAGACATAAGATTTTTAATGGGGATGCCCATGGTAAACTACTGAAGCTGAAAGAGGAGATAAAATATTTTTTTTTAAAATTCCAATAAAAATTGCTTTAATTTTTTCTTTCTTTTTTTTGAGCATTTCAGTTCATTGAGGCTTTGTGTTAGTAGCCAAAAGATCAACTTGAGTCTTGAGATTTCCTTTTCCATGTCAGATCAATCACCTTCTTGACCTCAATATTTCCGATTTTAACGACATTTGGTGTGAAAGACACATATGACAAGATAAGTAATCCTGCCAATTTTTAGAATTCTACTTTAAAAAATTTACGAAATACAAGACTGTTAAAAACTTAAAAAGAAAAAAAAAACAACAACGAAGTAACATGTAAATGACTGAAACTTCTCTCCTAATAAAAGTAGAATAAATATTCAAAAACCATGGTAAAGGAAAAGAATAGAGCTTTCTATTGATATAAAACATGACTTTCTCACGACAGGTTTAAGTTTCAAGGTCGAAAACCGTGACTATCGACCTTGAACTTCTCAAAACATGCCCCCTTAGAATTTCTTTTTAAAAACATATTTTATTGCTCCAACACTATTCTTCCACTGCACCAAAACTTAGGCTGGTATCGCAATCGCACTGCAAAAAAAATCAGAAGAGGAGTACATATTTTCATTTGATGTTTTACATTATTTCTGTCCTAATATTATTGTTTTAATCTTTTGGGTGTATTCTTCATGAAGTATGCACATATTTTGACAAATAATCAGGTTTCCTAAATAAGAGCTAGAATATGACAGAACATTTTTTTGATAATCACAATTTTTATCTGTAATTAGCAACAAATCTTGGAAATAAAAAATTACAAGTTTTAGCCTGTGACAAAGCTTCTCGTATAATGGCAGAGCTTTGTTCAACAACCAATGTTAGAAATTCTGTCCGAATAATAATCAAAATGTTAACATTCTTGTTTTTTTTTTCCTTTTTGGAGGTACCTTATCATTGTGATTCCAGCCTAAGTTTTAGAAGAATATTGAAGAGCTATACGTATATTGTTCAAAGAAATTCTAAGGGAGCGTGTTTTCAAATATTCGAGGTCAAACGTCATGGTGAATAACCTTGAAACTTAAACCTGTCCTGAGAAAGCCACATTTTATATCAGTAGAAAGCTTTATTATTTAACTCTAGTATAGTTTTTAAATTTTTATTCTACGATGATTGGGATAGAAGTTACAGTCATTTACATGTCACAACTTCCCATTTATCTCCCACTTTTTAACAGCATTGTAGTGTATTTCGCATAATTTTTGAAATAGAGTTCTAAAAATTGGCAGGATTACTTATCTTGTCATATGTGTCCTTCACATCAAATTTCATTTAAATTGGAAATGGTGAGGTCAAAAAGGTGACTGTCCTGTCATGTAGAATTAATTCCACAATGAAAAACATGGGAACATTCCTGATTTTTTTTTTTTTTTTCAGTCCCTTGCCATTCGATCCTAGCCTAAGTTTTGGTGTCATGGAAGAACAGTGTTAGAGCAATTTTTTTTTGAAGAAATTCTAAAGGGGCATGTTTTGAGATATTCAAGGTCAAAAGTCACTGTGAACAACCTTGAAACTTAAACCTGTGGTGAGAAAGTCACGTTTAATATCAATAGAAAGCTCTATTCTTTAGCTTTACAATGGTTTTTGAATTTTTACTCTATTATAACTAGGAGAAAAGTTACAATAATTTGAATGTTACAACTTATTTTTTTTTTTTTTTTTGCACTTTTTTAACATCTTGGCATTTTGTAAAATTTTTAAAGTAGAATTCTAAAAATTGGCAGGATTACTTATCTTGTCATATGCATCCTTTACATCAAATTTTATTAAAATCTGAAATGGTGAGGTGAAAAACTTTTTTTTTTTTTTGATTGATTTGACGGGGAATTCTCAATTAGCTATGGAAAATAAAAGAACAAAACAAAAAGCGTTGAAAAAACCACTAAGAACAAAAACAGTGTACTCCTTTTTTGATTAAGAAATAAAATATGTAACAAAAATGAAAGCGAAATCTTTATTTTCAAACATTAAATTGAGATTACAAGTCAGTGTAACAAAAATTTATCAAATTAACAAAATTAAACAACAACACATAAGTCATGAGAAAGATAATAAAAAAAGTCAAGCTTTAGCAAAATGTGCAATTAAAATAAAATGGACGGAATGTAACAAAAATAGAGATTTCATTGCTTTGCTCCCACAACCATATTAAAATTTTAATAAACACATATTATTTAGCAAAAACTACAACTAGTAGAATGAAAATGATTTAGACACATACAAAACTACTAATGAAAATATTTTCATCCAAATTGATTACAAAACCTAAGCACAAAAAAAAATGATAAGCACAGTAGAGTCTTCCAATAAAAAAATCTCCAAGAAAATTTACCCTCAACATAAATTTGCAATTTGAACATAAAACTAGGAGAAAATAGCATTAAAAAAAAAAAAAAAAAAAAAAAAAAAAAAAAAAAAAAAAACCCTTGCATATTTTTCTTAATTTTTATATAATTTTAAAGTTTTGCTGGTTTTGAAGAAAGTTTCATCACATTTACATTTGTTTAACTCTGGATCAGTGGTGCACACCTAGAGGGGAGGGGAGGGGGTCATGGCGCAGATTGCGCCATTAAAATTTTTAGGAGGTTGTTTTGAGGGGTATTTTTATCCTTTTTAGGGGGCTCCTTTGCGATATTTCACGGGGGGGGGGGGGGGTTACGCCCCTCATCTTGATGATGAACATTTCTGGAGATGTTTTTAAATTGACTATTTCAATTGCTTCAAATTTAAGATTCTGTGATCAGACACATGATTTTTTCAGAAGAACTTTTTAGACTTTGAAAAAGAAGAAAAAGAGTACAGGAAAGTGAAAGAATATTAATTGATGCAACTCTTTTCCATTTCATTGCTTCTAATCCCACAATAGATGAAAAGATTCCAATCTTTTTAAAGTCTAAAAATGAAGTTAGCAATTGAAAAATTCAAACACTTTGAACAGCCAAAATCACAACTGACTAAAATCCTAGAATCACTGGAAATGATTGAAAGTTTAGAAAAAAAAAACTGTATCCAGTTCTACTTTATCTGGCTATCAAAATGTGAGGAATTGTAAGAACAATTAGTATCACAGGACCAATATAATTTGATGTGTATAAAATAAAACGTTTTTAAACATAGCATTATCTCAATGTATGAGATGTCTTCCCTTTCTGATATGGCTTTCTAACTTATGAAAAGAAATAATTACAATAGGAGTGAAATAGTTTGTAGTACTTTTCTTTCAAAAGTTGCAGTTAATGCTTTTGGATAAAAAGTTGATATTTTTGAGAACTAGGGTTTTCTGCATATTAAAATTTATTTAATATCAATACCCAAAATATTTTAATGTGTACTTATTGCATAAGGCACTGTGTATGTGAAACTTTCTCAAGTAATAAATTTAACTGGAACCGAAAGACTTTGCAACAGAAAGACTTTACTGTATGTACGCTTTTTTAGTGTATAACAATGGTTGCATACAAACTATTCGATAACTTATTAGTTTTTTTCCCTTTAATTGGCTTTAAAACATTTCAGCAAATCACTGATGTCATAAAAATGAATACTATTTAAAAACCAATTATTATTTCAATTATTTGCAAGAACGTTAGTTAAAAGTTTTAAAAGATGTCATTTGTGAAATTGTGAAAATTAGACAAACAGGAATTTACATACTTTAAAACAGAATTAAACTTGTTAAAAGTACTTCATTTTCTTTCTTTTTTTTTTTTTTTTTTTGCATTATAAAATAGGTGCACAAATCATTTGAAACAAATTCAAAGGCAGCTTGCTTTTTTGATTCTGAAACAAATAAATTTTCACAAAATATGGTTATAGTTTACATTTTCTTAAAAATCTAATTTTGAATTCAGTATAAATTAGAAATTCAAAAAGAATCATTAATTTGTAGATCCATCAGGGCCGACAAGAAGACAGTAGGGTGGTTCAAAAATACATGTAAAAAAAAAGTTTCTCCTAGATAACAGGAACCCTTCGATATTTTTAGACTTGTAGATAGTAATGTACTGGAAGAATTTTAACTTCTTATTTCAACTGAAAGAGGGTGCTCAACCCCCTCCCCCAAACTTCATTAGTATGGGAAGGGGAGTTTAAAAAATACATAGAAATGAATAAAACAATGCTACATATTTAATATATACTAGTAAATATGCATATACATTGGTACAAAACAATTATTTAAAAAAAAAACAACAGCTGGGAAAATTAAGTTTTTCTAAATTTATGACATTTTCTATAATACGGTTAATGTTAAATTGAGGGGTCATTGAGCACTTTCTTAAAATTTGCGTAAGAAGTTAAAACTTTTACAGTATAATACTATTAGTAAGTCCAAAAAAAAAATAGGGAGTGTCCTGGACTTTAGCTGAAAAAGTTCTTTTGAATTACCTAAGATGAACGGTTAACCTAGTCAGAAACTAGGAGCCAGGACCTTGAAGGGGGCCCAGCTTGGAGTCTAAGTACTATAAATTTTATTAAGTTTTATGGGAAGAAGTGTCCCAGCAACCACAGTGACAAGGGGCCTGCCTTATCTCTTGGTGGCCCTGAGGTCCATAACGAAAAGTTATAATTACAACACATTTTAAACAAAACAGAGAATCTAACTTCCAAGCAAACCATAAAAAAACGGCCTAACTTTAGAAAAGGTGAAAAAAAGCATTTTAAATGAGAAAATTGTTCTTCGAGTTGTTAATGAGCAAGCAGTACGGAACTTTCATGCAAACAATTAGAAGAACCAAACAAAGTAAAAAAAACAAACTAAGTTTTAATTAAGAACAAATAAGGTTAAAAGGTTTAAAATTTCAACAAAATATATTTTCAGTTTCTGATACTCTCAACAAAAACAGAATACTAATAATCAACAGGAAATCTTTAGTTTAAAAAAATCGCAATAGTAAGAGAAAATATATAGGTCTAAGAATATAAAAACTACCTCCAAATTTTACAAAATTAATTACATAAAAATAAATAATATAAAAGGACGGAATTATGAAAAAAGTGACTTCATTGCTTTTAGCAGCAGGTTCTTACAAGAACTGAAATGTGAATTTTGTAGAAAGTAATAAATGCCTTTGTATTACAAATGATAATATTAAATTCTAAACAATAAAAAAGATGCGGAAAAGGCAAATGAAACATTGAATTTTAACGATTAGTTTAAAAACAAATTTAAGTGTGAGCAACAAATGAAAAGATGAAGAATGTTTTAGAACTGCACACTTAACATTTATTTATCACAAAAATAATTTGGTTCATAATGATTCTACTAACTACTTCAATGAACTATTAACAAATTTATAAATTAAAGCAATAGTTATCTTAAAACACGATTTCCTCAAGTTGCATTATTGTGTGATACATTTTTGATAAAATTTTAAAAGCAACAAGAGTATAATAGATGTCAATAATTAACAATAAGTTCAAATGGACAACAAGTCTACTTTTCAGTACACAAGCATTGTTTTTTTAGTATTAGTTATTTATATTTGTCCCTCACTCATTGGGCTAAGGCTTCAAAATAACTCAAATGTACTTTTAAAATAATTAATTAAAAATATTTTTTTGTACAAAGTCTATGTCAAAAGTTCTTTGTAACAGTAGTTTTTCCAAAGCAAATGTACCATAAATAAATAATACATAAAAATGATTTCAAAAATTATAACCAAATAAATAAAAGTAAAGCAGTTTCAGACTCTACGGCAAATTTTCCTGAAGTAGGATTTTTTCGTGTATCAACTGAATATTTTTTAAGTTACAGCTTAGAAAACCTAGTTATGAACTTTCAATTATGTTTTTAAAAAAAAAATTATTAGAATACTTTAGACATGAAATAACATTTTAATCACTAATACACTCATATGGCTCAGTATATTAAACAAAATAAAAGAAAAAAGATACATTAGACATTACAAATGTCATACTGATATTTTAGAAAAAAATGCAATAGGGTGAATCCGTGAAAGTCGAAGGACAAAGTGTCGAGTATAACAAACAAAAAAGTGTGATGATCAAACATGGCTCCATTTTCATTTCAACTCAAGTTTTCATTAAATAATTTGATATGTGTAAATGCAATGTATGTTCTATTATTAAATGCATATAGTAATACTGATGCAAGAATTATTTTCTAAACATTTGTAAGGAAAAGTCAATATAATTGTTATGACATGGCAGACGCATTGTATCAAATCCATGAAAATGAGCGTAAATTAAGTACACACAAGTACATAGGCGACAAAATGAATGGTACTAGGGGGTTCTGCTAGTTGTATGCAATATATTTAGTAAATAATAGAAAAACACTAAAACAAAAGACTAGCATGCATGTAGGCATGTACCGTATTACTTTTTATACATACATATCATACATATAGATGTGTGACTAAATTCATATAAAGAGTTGAAAGAAATGCTGATTACTAAAACCAACAATTTGTCTTTATGTGCCGTTTTGCATAACACTTGAATCATGAAATGATTTTCTATTAAAAGAATTTCTTTAATGAAAACAAATCAACTTTTACTGCTAATGTGTTTATTTAAAGAGGATAGGGTATGTTAAGCTTTATAAGCTGTATCCAGGCAATATTAACAATTGACTAATCACATTATTATTGCTTCTTTCTTTTTAATCATTAAGTATAAGTTTTCAAAGCAAGTCAAACTATTGTATTCAGCTGGAGTTTTAGCATTTTTGAACGACATAACGTTAGAGGTTCAACACAGAAATGCCTGATTTACAGCATCATTTTTTACATTCAATTTCCATAAATGATGCAAAATATTACTGTTTTAGCAGTTATATTATTTAATCTAAATGGAGTGGAAAAATTTCCACTTTACATGAATTACTTAGTTGGAAGATTCAATACAAAAATGAACTATATACGAGCACATTTACATTACCCCAAGGATGCCCTGTACCTGTCAGGCAGTGACTCACCAACTATTATAAAAGGCAAGTGGTAAGGCATTTAAAAAATAATGCATGAATTATCAGGAAATATCTAAATGGGAATGCAGCTTAACCTTGCAGTGTGTGGTAATTTTTACATTCCATTATTTTCTGGCAACACTCTAAGAAACAGAGAAAAATGATGTGGAACTCAGTCATATTCAAACTTCGTAATTGAAACTTGTATACAAATAATTTGTAAACATCTCAAAATGAAATTTTTGTATTATGTTTTAATTGTAATACTTTTTCATCAAGAAAATCTTTGGTCAGCTAAATTTTGATATTGAACTGGACAAGTTAGTCATACTTTGAAAACACTGTTCCTGAGTGTTTAGAGAATGATTTGAGCAAAGGCACTTACTTATTACCATCAAGTAATAGCTTTTTTTCTATACAAATATAGTGATGAAAATCAAATCTGATACAAAGTGAATTTGATGTTTCAATGAAAAAATAGTCTTGATTGCTTCAATCAAATGATTTGTAAGTTACATTATACCTCTGTATGCATCTACATACAGGATAGTTCATATAAAATTTACTAAAAACATAAAAATCTAAACATTTACAGCAGGTAACGTTGTACTTTATACCATTTCAAAATACTTTTCGTAATAACAACAACCAAACTGCAGATATAAGTACATAGAAGAATCCATAAGGCTTGATGCTTACACCAGATAGCTAAGAGAAGAAAAAAAGAAGAAAAGAAATATTTTATAACAAATATCTGGTTTTGTGGAATAATTTTAAAAATGATAATAACACAAACAAAAGAAAAAATCAAAATTTATAGAAAACGTTGGGGCAAACCTAACCTGTCAATGTTGCAATGTTATGCAATACAAACTTTAACTGTTCGACATTTAGACAATTATAAAGAACATAGAAATAATTACACTTGGCAATTTTTAATTTATGATTGCTATGATGATATTATTATTTATGAAAATATTCATAATTATCGACATAAGAAGAAAAATCTGGAGTACGGAAAAATTGCTCTAATACATTATAGTGAAAGGAGAATGGATTAATCTACAATATCCTATTTGATTATCTTGCATTTTAGAAAATTATTATTATTTTTTTAAATACTGAAACACAATCACCATTGGTACTCTAAATAGAGGAACTAAAGAACAATTGAAATCCATTCTTAACACAATTTGTAAAATTTTTTATTTATAGACTGTCCTAGAGATGGGAATAGTTGGGAAAAAAACTGGATTTTTTTTGTGGGGGGGGGAGGTGTTTTCCAAAAAGGCTTATTTTCAAACAGAAAAACTGAAATTTTCAAGCATAAAATAATGTGTTCAGAAACTTATAATTGTTACATCTTAATGATTTTTTCTTCAAACATTTTTTTTATATTCAGTTTCATAAATGAAATAACTAACTTTGATAAATGCACGAAACTGTAAGATTTTAATGTCTCTGTATATCAAGTATTATTTACTTATTAATACTTTTCTCATTAAAACTGACTTTATTTATTAAGGACAGAATTATATCGAATTGGGAATTGATTTAGTTTAATATAGTCATTAATCATTATGTATGTATCACAAGTCATCATGTGTATATACATGCAAATGCATATAAAAAAAACCTTTTTGTTAAAAAATTTCAATTTATTCAATAAAAAAAAATCCCCCCGCAAATTACTGTTCAAAAGAATGATTTGACAATTAAAAAATTTTCATCCTATCCCAAATTAATAATTGAATGATTCTTGACTAATTTGGATAAATTTTGGTATTTTGAATGAGGAAAGCTATTGACATCATGCTTTCTATGAAAATATAGCTATTAAAAAAACTGCATTTTGCTTGTTAAAAAAATAATGATTCCATCTTTTTTCCAATTTCTCCAGAAACGTTTCCCCGCACCTCAAAATTTCTGGAAATATTACGTCTCTAAACTGCCCACAAATGATGTCCAGCTTGGAATGGGAGGGGGGTGGGTGATATTGTGAGAGTAAGACAAGGAGGAGGGAAGGGGCTACAAGAAGTGTGACATCATGCCTTTTTTTATTAGAATATGTTTGAGATAAAAAAACAGATGCGTGACAAATGGGGAAGGGGGTTCAATGAAATGTGAATTTATGACAAAGTGGGAGGGAGGGGGCATAATTGTTGAAAAAAAATGTGTGTCATCATCTATACGGACAGCACCTTATGCAACCATTATTTCAAATTGCTCATATAACAATGTAAGTAACATTGAGAGAATATATAAAAAGGATGAACATCATAGTTTTATAAAAACTTAAAAGATTCAACATTAAAACTTACTGTAACATAGTAGTTGCAACGATCTCCATGACAGCATTCAAAACATTCCCAATCGTTGTACCAAATTCTATCACAGCGCTTACTAACTTTAGTTATTGAATCTTTACATTCATGATCAGTTGCACATTTTTTCGATATATAAAACTGCTTTTTACCAGTTGAATCCCAATAGGGTGTACCTGTTAATATTGAAAGATTTTATTATAAAATGGAACATTACATATAGATACATAAACAACATGAGAAGTGTGAATGTGATTTTCTGCCCTTAATTATTATTTTATATTTTTATTATATTACTAGGTTGCCCTGCTTTGAAATAACACTAACTTTATTGTAGGGTATTGCAAAATTATGCTCTTAAGGGGTCACAGTACCTTTCAAACTTTTTTTTTTTCAATTTAAGTAAATTTTATATTTCTTTGAAAACATAACATGCATACTTATTTCTTAATCAATAATTTATTTTCAAAATTTAAAAATATTGCCTACTTTTTTTAAAAATTCAAAAAATTGAAGAAAATTTCAATTTTTTGAAATTCTTAAGAGTCATTTTTTTTAAAGCTGGACAAAGTGAATGGGAGCCTGATAGTTGACACCTTCGATTTTCCTGAAACTTTCAGAATATGTTGCTAGTATTGTGATAAGACAAAGTGTAGCTTCTTTCTTCTCAAATTTGACTTGTTGGCAATTCAGTGGAGGTCAAAGTTTAAGGACGTGAGAAAAAAGAGCTTAATATATGATTCCTTTGCTTCAAAACCAATGAGTGTACCAAGCCAATTTTTTTTTTGTGGATACTACTTGATACTAGGTACATGCTAGCCGAAATATTTTGGTCTGTCATTCATATCTTTGAGGGCAAAGTTCAATTGAAAATGCTATTTTTTTTACTTTTTTTGCCTTGTTTGGGCCCGGATATCTGCTAAAGCCGTGAGTAACCCTCGGAAATAAGTATATAACTAACTACTCACCACAGTATAGTACTAAGAAAAACATGAAATATCATGGGTTACTCTTTGCTTTAGTAGTTAAACGATCTCAAAGTCGATGATTTTTTAAAAATAGCCAAGTTTAGACGTCAATAACTCTGATCGCGACGCATCAACAACTTTGGGATACAGCTGTAGTTATAGTCGAAGTGGTCTATTTTAAGGTCCAGGTTAGAAACCCATGGCAACTAATAAACTTTTTTAGTTATACGGCCTCAAAGTTGAAAATTTGAGCTATAATTTAATTTTTTTTTTTCAATTACTCTATGATTGGTGAGTTAGTAACTTAGAAAAACATCTGTAATTACATTCAAAGTGATACAGTTTTAGACTCAGGCCAGAAAACTTTGGGATCTAATCATCTTGCTTAATTAAACGGTCTCACAAAAATGATAATTTTAACATAAAGTGTCAAGTTTCAACTAAGCTAATCCACGAAAACAAGACTTTCAGACACAGCTGTAATTGTGCTCCAAGTGATGTAGTTTTAGAATCTGCTTCATACCCATGACACTTTTAAAATTTCAAAAAAATATATTTTTAATTCGAACTTTTACTTGTTCAATATAGTTAATAGCACGTGTTGAGTTTTCTCCCTTTTCAAAATGTATTTCTGAATTTTTTAAAAGTTTCGTACTTTATTTTATAGATGGCAGCAATAAATTATATGTAAAACCTATAAAACCGGATAGTAGTGGCTGATTTAGCCATTTTAAACAAACAACACTGAACCGAAGCTTTGAAAGGCGGAGCATTCAAAACAAAATCTATCAACAACCAGCTTTTTTTAAATTTTTAGCAGAGAGAATGTTGGCCAGATATTGTGTAAAGGTAAGGTACTGCTTTTTTTTATGTTAACCAACTATTTTTTCATTTAAGTAGTTTACAAGTACTAGTGTTCAAATAGTTGTACTATTTTAATGAGACTTAACACGTGGTTTAGTAACAAACTGTATATAGTTTAACAAAATATGTTCAATTGAGAGTAAGGTAGACAAAAATTGATTCAAGTTTCAAAAAATAATCAATATAATTTTTTTCTCGTTAGTCAAATAAAATATTTTCTGAAAATTGTGGGCAAAGAATAAAGGTAGAAAATGTTTGAGACCTATTTTCGTGTTGATTTACTTTTTTTCTTTTTTTAACAGAAAAAAAAACACTGTATTAGTGGACCACTATTGTTCAGGTCTGATATTTTACTTTACCCCTAAGTTGCATATGAGATGTACAAAAAATATGCTTAGTGCACCAAACAAGGCCATCCTAAGTTCGTGACCTCATTTATGATTGACTACTCCAACTTTTGCACATTCATTAGATAACATATTTCCATGGAAAAAATATAATTTTCAATTACGTTTTCCTACACTGTTCTAAAAAAGAAAGGCAAATTGGCTAAACTAGGAACATTGGTCTCCAACTCTGAAAAAAAAACCTCCGAAAAGAAACCATTCTCTGTTCCCAATAGGATAGCATATTAAAACACATTTGACACGTCCCATGGGTATATAATCTGGGTCAAAAACTGAATGCTGGGGACTGAAGCTGTAATTACAGCTGTGTCTCAAAATTTTGACTCGTGGATTAGCGTAGTTGAAACTTGACATTTTATGGGTAAATTATCATTTTTGAAACCGTTTCATTAAGCAAGATGATTAAATCTCATGGTTTTCTCACCTGAGTCTAAAACTACATCACTTAGGGTATGATTACAACTGTTTCTCGAAGTTACTAACTCATCAGTCATAGAGTAATTGAAAAAAAAAATAAGTTGAAATTATAGATCAAATTTTCAACTTTGAGACCGTGTAACTAAAAAAGTTTATTAGTTGCCATGGGTTTCTAACCTGGACCTTAAAATAGACCACTTCGACTATAACTACAGCTGTGTCCCAAAGTTGTTGATGCATCGCGATCAGAGTTATTGACGTCTAAACTTGGCTATTTTTAAAAAATCATCGACTTTGAGACCGTTTAACTGCTAAAGCAAAGAGTAACCCATGCTATTTCATGTTTTTCTTAGTACTATACTGTGGTGAGTAGTTAGGTATATACTTATTTTCGAGGGTTACTCACGGCTTTAGCAGATATCCGGGCCCAAACAGGGCAAAAAAAGTTTAAAAAATAGCATTTTCAATTGACCTTTGCCCTCAAAGCCATGAATGAGCGACCAAAATATTTCGGCTAGCATGTACCTAGTATCAAGTAGTATCCACATAAAAAAAATTGGCTTGCTACACCCATTGGTTTTGAAGCAAAGCAATCATATATTAAGCTCTTTTTTCTCACGTTCTTAAACTTTGACCTCTACTCAAGGGCAAACAAATCAGTTTTTAAAAAAAATAAACTTTACTTTTTCTTATCATAGTACCACTAACACATCCTGAAATTTTTACGAAAATCGAAGACATCAACTATAAAAAGTGTCCAAGCTTAAAAAAAATGACTCTTAAGGTTTTTTTATTTTTGCACTAATTAATTTTTTTTTTTTTTGCTAAACAATCACTATAATCATCTCTAAAAATCTGTGCATTCATTTGCTTATGAGTTAATTAGAAACTTTTCTGTGATTAATTATGTAAAAAAATCGAAGTTTTTTTTCTTTTTAATTGGTTTTTAAAGGTTTAACATGCTCTGAACATTTGAGTAATTTATAAAATGCTTATCCAATGCACAGTTTTGTCAAATATGTCATCCCAATTGCAAAAAGTATTACTTCAAAGCTGTATCTTTAATAGAAAAAAAAATCCTTAGGGATTCTGATGACATGAAAACACAAAAATACCATCATCGAGAAAAAGCAGTTTAAAGTTTTTCTTTTGCATAAGAACACATAGCGAGCTTGGCCTAAAACCACTCATAACTTCTTAAATATTTGAACTAAAGCAATGAAACTTTTCCCCTGTGTTCAGAATAGTTTTTAGTTTTAAAGTAAGCAATAAAAAATTTTTTGAACGTTTCATCATTTTTGAGGTACTGTAACCCCTTAAACCATCAAATTATCACTTAAAAATATTAAACTTTGAAAACTTGTTTGACTTCAGTTTGATCAATGAACTTATTTTTTTCTGCACAACTAAATAAAAGCAAAATAGCAAGAACAAAATTATGAAAAATTAGCACTGACTGATTCATTACTACACACTTTGCAAAGATTCATTCCAAAATATTTACACCAAAATAAAACTGCTGAAAAAAAAAAAAAAAGAATGTTGATTGTTTTTATTAGCATGTGTAAACAATTGATCATCAAAGAGAGCTCATGACAAAACTCCACAGTTACCTAGTTGTTTTTGGATGTCTTCATAAGTCACAATATGTGATTAGTAGTTATTCTCATGGGCATATCCAGAGAGGGGAGCAAGGTTTGCCCCCCCCCCCTCTCTGGACGTCCCCAGCTGTAACCATCCTACTCAATGCAATGCATTTTACAGGGGAAAATGATAAAATACATAATCACATGGTTCCTAGAATCTGAGAAGGGCGAATTGATCACACAAATAACGTATCCCCTTTGAGTAGGATACGCCCTTGGTTATTCTCAGCAAATTCATGTCATTTGACTGGATATCTTTTTGAAAATAAATATTACATATAATATTAGTCATTCACTAATAGTCATTCATTTCATTTAGTCCAACAATCACATTAACCAAAAACTGCTATCGGTCAAGCCCCACAAAATTCTATATACTATTTCTGACACTCTACTCGCTTATTTACAGAAGATAAAAATGCAGACACATGTTTTTACATAAAGCGAAATAAAATGGGACACTTTGAACAGCTTATAAACAATGTAAGGCAAATATTATGAACAATAATCAGTACATTTTGGTACTTACTTCCCCATCTTATTTCTGAAAGGCAACGGTCTTCAGCAATACCACATGTCTTGATTGTCTTGATGCATTTATCATAATTACTGTCTTGATTGTCACAAACATAACATTCAAGGCACTGTACAGCTATAATAAACAAAAGAAATTAATAAAATGGGATTTTAAAAATTTATTTTAATTAGGGATAGCAGAAGCACATAGGACTAGTGTCAATAATATTAATATTTTTTATTTTAATTTGCAACCAACATATAGAACGTATAAGCCCTGCTAATCTAATAATGAAATCCCATGGTAAAATTATATTGAACAAATTTATTTTAGAAACAAATTGTATTGTTGTTCTGGTAATGCTGAGAAACTTCATAAGTCTGCAACTTTATCCACAGAGGATCCACAGAATATGTATAATAGAGACTCCTCCCCCTCCTAGTTTTGCTCTTCAAATCCCATCCGAAATCCACTGTGGTTCAATGCCGCCTGGGGTGCGTAACAATCGATGATTTTAACATTCTTTACCCCTGGATGTCCGGCCCTTTAAGATTTAGAGAGATGAGACAGGGTGGAATTGCTTCCTTTGGTTGTCCTGCATTCAAGGACCTGGTAGACATTACCCGTCCGGCTGAGATAGGGTAACAGACACAGACAGACATGCTCAGTACTTAATAGTATAGAGAAGGAAAAACCTAAGGCGTAACTCTAAGAGGCGGGGTGAGGAGGAGAAAAGTATCTAGATTAGTAAACAGAACACAACATGCTTTTTAAAATTTTCCGGACAATGAATTTCTCTATAAATTAGTATTGAAAAACAAAATAACGATCAATTTTAAATTATCATTAACATTGTACAATAATTATGAATTCAGTCGTTTTTTAATAAATTGTCTGCTTTGTTTTTTCAATCAAGTAGAGACAAAAAATGGGTGGGGCAAAAAGCGAAACGCTATGTTTCCGAAAATTAATACACAATAGAGAACAAAAAATCTTACCAAAGGGCAAAAATGTGAGAATTAAACTTATTTTCCACATCATATTTACAAGAAAAATTCAAAAATCGATAATAGTAACTTTGACACAAATTCAAAAATGATAAATCTGGAACAAAGTGAAGCAATCGTGATACAGCGACAAATTCATAGTATTATGCAGAACTTTACATGTTTGTGAAACATATTCCTTTGTAAAATATAATTAAATTTAGCTAAATCAAAGCTTCATTTCTTGTTGAATGTAAGCAGAAATCCAGATCAAAACAGTTAAAATTATGTCAGTTACAGTTAATAGAATCTCGTAAGTTACAGTTAACCCCCTTCCCCTCCTCTTGGATTCAAAAAAAAAAATGGAGGACGAGCAAGTATAACCTTTTTTATTAGTTCCACTCACATTTTCATTGTTCTGTAATTATTTTATTTACTAAAAAATGCGATAAGTTATGCGTAATCTTTCTTAGTGGATAAAAAGTATAATCACAAAACTTCTAATTGAGAATCTGGCAGTTTTCAAAATGCACATTTGAGAAAATCGTAAACAAATGTGGGCGGACATTAATTACAGCTAAATCCTGGCGATTTTTACAGGGAAATTTACGGCAACCTTGACGTTTGGCGACGCAATGGTTTGGCGCGCGAACAAACGGTAGATACACGAGGGGGCCTGAGGATTTAGTTGATTGTGAGGTACGTTTTAATGATTAATTTGAATTTATGTTTCACAAAAACACAAATTAACTCTTGAAATTAGTAATGTTGCAAGTTTCATTTGTTATTTCAACGAATATTTATTCAAAAACTGCCTAATGACTTGCAAAATGGTTTCGCTCGATCTTAAATGTCATAAATGTGATTTGATGTCAATAACATGTTACAATGTATTTAATATTGAGCTATTGAGATGAAATGATTAATTTATGTATTTCTCTTTCTTCAAAGTGATCTCGTAATGGTTTGGTGCTCGTGAACATAGAACAAAGATGATTTTGCTTTGATTCATTAAGGAAACAAACAATGGTACAATTTTATTCATATTTTAATTAAAGCATAAGTAAACTTAGATAACGGCTTGTAATTCAGTGTAGATTTCATATTAAATCAACTAATTTCTAAAGAAATGCATCTTAATAGTATCTTACAAAACGGTTTCGCTCAATGATGAACGTCGTTATTATGGATATGAAGTAATAAGGATTTGATTTCAATAATTTCTTGCTATGAACTTAATACTTTGCTCGTTAGACGAAATGTGATTTCTCTGTTAACTAATAACTATTTCTGCAATAGTTATTATATTTAGCTTCCTATATAGTGTATCTGTTTCATTTGAGTAAAATTGCAAAGTTACAGACAGAAGCAAAATATGGTATTTTCTAGAAGAAAAATAATTTATGCATTTTTCTTTTTCAAAATGCAGGTACCTATTGACCAAATTATGTTTTTAAACAGGAGTATATTCATCTGATGCAGATTCTTACCTTTTTGAATTATAAAAGTTATCAAACAATCATTTTTTTCCTTCTAGCTTCTGCTATTTAATAGAATTCTGTGTAACGGAAATCGCAAATTAAATAATTCACTCATCATCCTTTAAAAGACCTGTCAATCATGCTTTTATTGCTGAATTGCTTCATGACTTTCAGAAAAATAACATGCAGATTTGATTTTCTTGCCAGTTCCAGATATTGTCACATGCTTAAGGATAAATACTGAAGTATTTAAATCAAAGTATCATGTGGGGTGCAGTAGCTGTGAGCAGCAACAAATGCTCCAGGTTAAAGTGCTTATATGTTGAGGATTTTTACTGCTTGATATTTGTTTTTATTCTTGAGATTTTTTTCTCCATTCGCAGAAAGATGTCCAATCTATTTTAATTTATTACAGTTCTACTTTTTGAAACTATTCTATATTGTTTATCTGTGTAATTATTCCTAGGCTGTTATGAAACTTGATCCTCAACTTGAATTGGTTTTGTATCATACTAAAATTTGAGAATTTTCCTGTAATAAGCAGGTCGTGCATTCAATTCTTGAATAATACTTTTTATGAATTTGTCTTACTTCTATTCTTGATGTAATATTATGAAGCAATCATAGCTGAAGTATTTTTTTTTATAATAGATGGTCACACCTTAGTGTAATATACAACAAAAAAAGAGTTAAAGAGAATAAGCTATTGATAACAGCTAGTTTACTATTGTACCTGTTGAAGAATATTTTAATTAATAACATGTTGAGAAGCAAAATATACTAATTATTTTCTGAATAGGATGGATACCTATTTAGAACTATTGTATGCCATTCCAATAGCATTGTTATAGTGTTGCATTTAAATTTTAAATTAAGTTTTTCCTCCCCAGAGTCTAAAAACTGTTTCTGGTGTCCAGTTGCAGAGGCTGAAAATTCCTGACTGAATGGCACATAGTAGAGGGAATTGGTTTCATTTGCTGCCGTTTCCTCTGCTTATGCTTTTCGGTTTTTTCCGAGCTTGAAGAGTAATTACTGAATCAACGGAAGTGTGGGTATGTTTGATCTTTAAAATTGTTACTTTCTTATGGATGTTATTCTCTATTGTTAATCTCTGTAATTGGAAACTTGGGTTACTCCCAGACTGTTATGAAACTTGATTCTCAACTTGAATTGGTTTTGTGCCATACTATATTTAGAGAATTTTCTTGTAATACACAGGCAATGCATTTAATTCTTGAATAATCTTTCGTATGAATGTGTCTTGCTTCTATTCTTGATATAATCTCTTATGAAGCAATCATAGCTAAGTAAATTTTTTATATAATACATGGTTACACCTTGGTGTAATAGATGACAAAAAAAGTAATAGCAATTAAGCTATTGATAACAGCTATTTTACTATTGTACCTATTGACAAAATATTTTAATTACAAACATGTTGAGAAATAAAATATATTATTTTTCTGAACAGGATGAAAAACAGTATTGTGTCCATTAGCATTGTATAATATTGTTGCTTTTAAATTAAATTGTTTTTTCTTCCCAGAGTCCAAGAACTATTTCAGGTGTCCAGTTGCAGAGGCTGGAAATTCCCGACTGAATGGCACATTGTAGAGGGAATTGGCTTCATTTGCTGCCATTAACTCTGCTTGTGCTTTTCGGTTTTTTCCGAGCCTGAAGAGTAGCTACTGAATCAACTGAAGAATGGGATTCTCTCTCTCTCTCTCTCAACATTCCAGGGTCCCCATACTTACTACAACATGGAGATTAACCAGTTGGATGAGGCCTTGAAGACAGTTCTGGTTTTTTGATTCAGGAGCCAAGCAACCCCTGATCCAGCAGTCCCAAAAGTATCAGTTTGGCATGGGAACTTGTACTTTAACCATGGATATATTTAATAAGCCCTGGTCACCACTAACGATCACTGAGGTCTTCAATCGTCTGGAATAAATTCTGGAACACATTTTTTTATTTGTGTTATACAATCAACTCTCAATATCTCAAATATTCCTTGAGGGGCTGTGGTAACTTCCCATAACTTGAAGTTTGAACCAGTCTGAGATTTGAATGTATTATATATTTTCACTAAACATAATGAAGTGTAACCAAAAGTGTGGGGAATTAGTGTCATTGAACCCCTTAATTTCCAATGACTGGCACAACTAAACTTTTTGTGTGTGTGTGTGTGTGTTTTTTTATAAATAAAGGGTTTTTTTTTTTCTCATATCACTTCTTTAAAAACCTCTCTCTCTCACTTTACACAACCTTTATAGAAATGTATAAAGCAATTTTACTCCAGGTGTGGGAGCTTCTTTGAACATCCCATGCTTTGCTCAGTGAGTCATCATCACAAGTAATCCCTTTTCCTTGATACCTCATTGCTATTTTTTTCATGTCCTGATATCTTACCCAAGGGTGCCTCTAGGTTCAGGGACTCAGCTGCATTCCATGTAGTCTAGTAATCAAAGCTGATGTCATTAACCCACATAATCCCTGATCTGGGCCAAAGGGAAAACCGAAGATTTTTGTATTGCTATATGGTTATCCTAAGGCTTCATGTTAAAAGTAAAGATGCTTTTGAAAAAAATAATGGCATCAACAGCACCACCTGCTTAGCAAGATTAAATCAACTTTATTAAAAGAGTTTTGTTTATAACCATATATCAAATTTCTGTTTCATTAATCACAAAGTAAAGATTACATATTTTGAAATGGTGCCTATATTTTTTGTAGCTATAAATAAAATTCTTATATCCAAGTCTATGTGTCTGTATATTTAGTTTTTTTCGACTAAATAGTTATATTTTTGCAAACCCTCAAATTTGCTACTTCTGTGTGATATCTTACAAGTGTGATAAAGTTACATCAATTTATAAACTTTATTTTTGCTAGAAAGGGGAGGGACCATTTTAATCAGGTGAAGTCTGGTTGCTAATGTAGCAGATAAGCATTAGTTCAGTTATGTTTGATTAAATATGAGTAGAAGAAATTGTCTCAAGACATACAGTTCATCAATTGTTTGTATATTTATATATTATAGAGGATATGTTTCTCTTTTGAAAATGAACACTAATAAAAGGTATAATGAAATATTAATTAGAGAAACTAAGCATTAGTTTCTGACTAATTGATGAGTGGGAGAAATTGTCTCAGTCAGGCAATGTTCATCAAGGACATGCTTATTTATATATATTAGAGGATATGCTTTTCCCTTTTTTAAATCAATACATGAATTGTAAATAGAGCTCACTCATTTTCGCTTTCTCTGTTGTAATTTCTTAGTTTTCCAGATTTTGTTTATTTTCCAAACATTGGCAGGGTTTAATTTCAAATTAATACTTTTATTGATAAAGACAATGTATAGATTAAAATTAAAAACTGTTGTGTAACATTTGTTTATCACTTCAAATTTTCTGAAAAATTGAAAAAAGTAATATATTTTTATGGCTGTGCTAACAAAGGACGTACCACAACTATGGAACCTGGGCCAAATTGAAAATATCAAAAAGAGATTAAAATTCATGATTGATATTTCTAAGTTCCACCAAAATGGAAGGGATCGGTGTAGTACATTCTGTCAAGAGGCCGCAAAATAAAAGATAAAGTATAATATAGTTAAATAGAAATGAAAGAGACTAATTAGTTAACAAATATTTTATTGATTTCCTCCCCCATTTTGCGGATTTATATGTCGTGTATTTTATTCATTTTCTCCGTTATGGAGAGAAAAAAATTTAAATATGTTTTTATTTATTTATTTTTTTTTTTCTAGTGACTCAAGAATTTAAATGGAATATCAACGTCATTTTTTGCTGGTGCGGAGTAGAGATGCGACAATGCATTAGCATATCGGTCAGCGGCCACTTTAACAATTTTTTTCAGCCGATTTTTACCGATTAATCTGCGAAAAGATGCCACGAAGTGCCCACGATAACATTTGTACACATGTATGATCAATAAAGACTGGGATGCCTCGGAAAATTATATTTCTTCTAAGGCTGCCGCGAATCGAAAAAGTTTGGGAACACCTGCGCTATGGGATAGAATCGAAACCAAAAGTGAAACTTTTCGGAAAACGATGGACCGCGTTTCTATTCCCTAGTTTTGAATATATGAAAAAGAAAAAAAGCTACATTTTAATTTAAGAATGTAGATTTCACATGTTAAGAGCATCTGTTAAATAAGTGGAGACAAAACCAGAAAGTTAGAGAATGATGAAATTTTTTCAACGAACACTACCTTTATGTTGGTATGATGAATATGATTTTTGAGACTTTGATGCTAATTTATATACCTGAAATTATTTTCGTTAGTAAATATTGGGCAAAATTTGACTATATTTAAAATTAAGCTGCCCAGCCACCAGAAAAAATGTCAATGCTTTATTGAAGGTATTTAATAAACGCCCTTTCATAATAATCGAAGCTTTCTTTTTTATTACTAATTTAAAATGGAAATATTTTCTTAATTACTCCGTAAAACTACACATACAAATGTCTATGTATGCAGGCAGTCGAGGAGGGGGGCGGGAGAGGGAATAACAGTTGCAATTTGGCCTTGAGCTCACAGATTGGTCCTGTAAACGAGATGCTGTTCAAAATTTTGTTTTTCGATTTTTTTTTTCTTTTTTTTAAACTATGGGATTTTAGGAGTTTACTAACGAAAATTTTTTCTAGCATTTCATTTGCATTGGGCTGCGAAAAAACAAAGAAATAAATGCACCAAAAAAAAAAAAAAACTGATCTGATTAAAAAAAAAAAATTATCTTCGTACTGAAATGAGAAATTTATATTAAACAAAGTATAGAATACGCAAATTTGCTATCCATTGCAAATTTTATTAAGGAACGGCTCCAGATGGGGACGGGTACCCCCCCCCCCCCCCATTTGAGCACAAGAAGAGCAATGTATGTGACACGACCCCTCCCCCCTTTTCTGAGTAACCCCCTCTAAAAGCAGAAGTTGGATCCGCCCTTGATTTATGCATGCTCTGACTGATTCGAGCACTTTATTATGTAAGCATGTATGTAAGTTTGTAGCAATGTGTCTTTTGTCCCAAAGGCCCGCCATTTCAAATTTTCTGGAATGGAGGGAGGGGGATAATGTCCCCCCCTCCATTCTAGAAACTTACATTATAAGTGCTCGAATCAGTCAGATTGTGCGCAATGCATTTAATTTTAAAAAAAAAACCACCAAATTCGTACAAAAATGCCCAATTTCAGAAACATTTAAAAAATCCAGGAGGAAAGGGCAATTGAATCCCTGATCACCCATATGACGAACAAGGTTGTATGTGTTGGGGGGGGGGGGGGGGATTCATGGGACAGAACTGCGCTGCCATTAAAATTTTCTTTACAGGTATTTTGGTTTCGTTCTTGGGGGGGGGGGGGGGTATCACACTCTTGAAGGAAAGGGCACCCCTGCAGATCATGGAACAAACTTTGCCGTTGATTTTTTTCGGGGGGGTTGAGGAGTATTTAAAGGAGTCTTTTTTCTTTCATTTATGGTGTCTCTTTTTTTTTGGGGGGGGGGGGACTTTGTACAGATAGCTCCAATGAGTTATTCGAGTCCCTGTATGAAAAGTTTATGACCCTATATGACTCTTCCATAAGTATATTAATCAACTAACATATAACCAAATTTCACGGTGAAGTTATAATAAAACAAGTAACTGCATTTAAACTGTGTTGTTTGTTTGTTTGTGGCTTATTAGTGCTTGCTTTTCAAACGTGGTACAATTCGATTTTTTAAAAATAATTTTTCATATTTGCCTCTTATGTGACATTAAAAATATTTTTAAATTAATTAAAACGAATTGGATGAATAAAACACAATTTAGGAATGGTTCTTAAGTTCCATTATAAACTAATATATTTAAATCATTAAAAATTAAATCATTATTAATTAATTGTTTTTGTTAAATGTTTTTTTTTCTTAACTGTACACCATTAATGAAGTAACTTAACTTGATCCGTAACGATTGTATCAAAAGAATTGCTTCATTTTGCTTATCGCCAAATATGGCGATAAACAAACGAATCTAGCAACCTTTTTCAAATATGGCGGCTGGATTTAGCTGTATTTAACGGACGGTACAAATGTGTTATTTGTACTCTAATTTTAGTTTTCCTGTAATAAAATGAGAAATTGGTGATTTGTGTTTAATTTCAAGTTTTATGCTGATTATATTATTCTTAGACGCTACTGTTTTCAAGAAAAAGTAAAAACAAACATGTCGATTTGGAGATTTTTGAAAGGTATGGTTGATTTCTCAGATTATTCATAACTGTTTTGAGATAAATGAAAATTTTGTCCTCCATAGGCAAATAATTTTTTTACATTTTAAAAAAAGTTTAAAAGACTTCAATACAAAGCTTTCCCTTAACCTGTGGTTGTATTTCTTAAAAACTAATACTGGTGCGCCGGTAGGCAGTGTTGGGCATCAACTAAAAAAATCAACTAAATTTGTAATTGATTGATTAGTTGACTAAAGTAATCTGACTCCCATTTAGTTCAGACTAATATTTTTAAAATTTAATTCAGTTGCAGACGAAGATTAACGTTAATTTAAACTAACTCGTTAGTCGCTGAAAAAAACTAATTTAGTTCAGATTGATTTAGTTCAGATTAAATTAATCAGATTGAATTTAGTCAGATTAAAAGTAATCAAATTGATTTGATTACTTTTTTAATTCAGATTAAATTCGTAAAATATAAATGTCACATGAACAGAGGCACATTTGTATTTCTACGTGTATATACATATTTATGCAAGCATACACGAGTTAATACTATTATATACGACCATGTACGTGTATACAGGAGAATATGCATATGGATACGTGTTACCCCAAGTATACTCGTGTACAGAGGTTAATTTGCTTTTAATTGTGCATACACATACTTATGCGTGCACACAAACCAAAATACGTGTATATACGTGTAAACATGACAATATGCGAATAGATACGTGTTACCCCGAGTATACTCGTGTAAAGAGGTACATTTGTATTTCGAATGTATATATATATTCAAGCATGCATTATACGAGAAAGTACGTATATACACACGAGAATATGCGTATAGATATGAGTAACCCCGAGTATACTCGTGTAAAGAGGTACATTTGTATTTGTATGTATATATACATATTTGTGCGTGCATATAGGAGAAGGTGCATGTATATACAAGTATGTTCATGTACGCACGAGAATATATATAAACATACGTGTTACCCTGAGTATACTCGTGTACAGAGGTAATTTTCTATTTAAACGTGTATATACATATTGATGCATGCATATACGAGAAAATACGTGTATATACGAGTAAGTACGTGTGCACACGACAATAGGCATATAGATACTTGTTTAACCTGAGTATACTCGTGTACGATGGCCCATTTGTATTTCTACGTGTATATGGATATTTATGCGTTTATAAACGAGTAAATACGTATATATATGAGTATGTACGTGTACATACGATAATATGCGTATAGATACGTGTTACCCCGAGTATACTTGTGTACAGTTGGTAAATTTGCTTTTAATTGTGTATATACATACTTATGTGTACACACAAGCGAAAATACGTGTATGTACGTGTACACATGAGAATATGCGTATAGATACGTGTTACCCCGAGTACGCTCGTGTAAAGAGGTACATTTGTATTTCTACATGGGTCATTCCATATCAAATCAACGAGCCTCACAACTTGACCATCACGAATTCCAACCAATTTCAGGGGATTGATTATATATATAAAATGATACAGAAAAATATTTTTTTTTAGATTTTTAAGTTGCCCGGTTTTTTGTGTAGGGCTATGTAAAAAAGGGGGAAAAATACAAAAAACGAGGTTTTGGTTATTACAAAAAGTTAATTTTCTCAGCTTCTATTGGAGCTAAAGAGTTCATTTTGGTTTTATTTTAAAGCTTTCAAAATGGGTTTTTATAGGATATGTCACATTATAAGGTTTGGGGTCATTAATATTTCAAGGTCACGAAAAATATAATTTGACCTTGAATATTTCAAAAAGTGTATCTTTTAAAAATCTGAAAAAAAATTATTTTGTACCTACTAATGCCCTGTATATGTGAAAAAAATTTCATAATGGGGTTGCGATGGGATCATGGCAAAGTAAAATAGTGAACATATATCTATTTACTACTTAAATGCAATTTGTAGCATTTCCGAAAATTTTTACAGAAGGACACAAGTTATTTTTACAACTTTTGGTTAGCATTGTCCATTTCTTCCTTCGAGAAGTTATAAACTCTTCCTGTGGGATTTATCCTGGGATTCACTTTTGATATTATATCGTCTACAGGTACATTCAGAATATCCTCTACGTCTGGATAGTAAAAAGAATATGAAGGTCCATGTGGATGCAAGAATTTTATCTTAAGTGTTTGATTTTCTTCATCAGAGTCTAAAACGCAACCTAACCACCAATGTCCATCATACCTGCAGATTAAAAACCCGACCATTTCTGCGAATTCAATATAATCGCGAGCAGCTCTTACATATTCTATTCTTGAATTTTTTGAAAATGAAAATATTTTGACTTCCATGTGATTCATGTTCAGTGGAATAAAAGAATGGAGTTTCTGAGTACTTGGTATTCTTCTTGCGGTCATTAACCTGTTTTTCAAAGCCTCCTCTTCTTGTTTATGTTCTTCAGTTGTACTATATTGAAAATGTATTGTCTTAATGTGATCTTTTGCCCATTCATACAGCTGTCGAGGAGTCATAAATTGGTCATTACGTATCATTTGAAGACTAGCTCTCGCTGCTAGTCTTTTCACAGTGCCTTCTACACCATCGCATGCACTTTTGCCGTGTGATAATGCAAAAAAGTGCCATTGTGCTTTGATATCAAAGTCTGACTCATGGTAGCAGAGATTCAGAAAATTAAATCGATTTTTGTACTGAGAAGCAGCACCATCACTATAGTAATAAATTAAGTTTGGTTTTGTGTTATAATGAGATTGCATGAAAGAAATTAGATGTTTTTGAAAAAGATGGACTGCTGTTGTGTCATGTACAAGGCAATCAGAAATTATTACTAGAGATGTATTCATTACTGCTTTTGTGGAAGGGTCCTGAAAATAAATGATGAAGGGGTGAATTGTAGCTTGAGCATTGTTCCAATGGAAACCTTGGGCAGCATCCTGGAGGATAAAAGAATAATTCTCTGCAAAGTCGCAGATTACAAGGTATTCTCCTTCTTTTAACGATTGTTTTAGATGCGTGAGATAGCTCGATTGTTGACTTGCAAGAAATGAGTGAAAAAGAAGTTTTGGGAGATTTTCAAAAAAATATATTGATGATTTCTTCAGTAGCTTTCACTAATGTCTCGAGAGATGTTCTTTTTTCAACTTGTATCCACTGTTTATACGTGATATTTTCAACGCAGTTGAATTCAAAAGCTTCTTCGATTCTTTCTTTGACTCTTTCAAACCGAGGACAATTTATACAGTTTCCAAAGTAACATGCTTCAGTAGGATTTTCGCAAACTGCATATTTCATAACATCTTTGTAAGAGTTAATTGGTTTATCACCTTCCATCAGTTCTTTCATTCTGCATTGACTAAACATCAATTTTGCATTTTGGTGTGTTGTACACACACACACTGTGAGTTCCACTTGCACCTGCAAGAATACAGTGTTTCTGCCTGAGTTCACAAAACTTTGAAAATCCTATTTTCAACAGAGGGTATTTTTGTTTAAATAATGCAAAAGCTTCTCGCAAGTTACACAAAATTAATTTTTTTTGAATATGTTCTCGTTTTCCATTTACCTTAAGAGAGATGAAATCTTTTTTTCCCGGCATCATTCGACTTATTTCCTCACTCTCATACAGATCAGTTACTTTTTTTGCTGTTTCAGAATCTAAAGTTTTACCAGGTTTAGGATCAGGGCATGACATAACACCTTTTTCTTTAACCAGATTTTTAGCCTTTCTTGCAGTGTAATCTGTTACATCAAATTCATCTTGGTAATCTTTCAAAGTCCAACTTTTTGGCATTGTTGTTAATATTTGCATTCTGATGCTCTTATCATCTGTACTTTTATATTTTTCTTTCAACTGGTTAATAATTTCACGGTCAGGGGACACAGGAATATCATCTTGTTCAGGATCTTTGGGTGTATATTTAATACTTTGCTTTTGAATGCTGTTGCTGCTTTTTTAAACTTTTCTTGGGGATATTTCTTCTCACCTAACCGTTTTTTCTGAAGAGGTGATTCATTTAAAGCTATCAAACTTTTGTTCAAAGCATTAAAAGCTTCATCTTTTTCTGGGGTACATAAAGGATCTATTTGTTCAGATTCATCATCAGAACTAGATTCCAACTCCCTCTTTTTAGGCAACTGCTCCTTAGCAGATAGTTGAATTTCCTTGCGGCAAGAATCACAAATCTTGTAGCCTTCTTTGGGAAAAGTAAATGTTTGCACCAAGTTTTTGCTTATAGTTGTCAAGCTTTTCTTGTAACAGTTATGGCCTAATTTTTCAAATGCGTTGCAGCAATATGTTTTACTTGAAGCTGTAGAAGTTGAGGGTTCCATCTCTAAATTCTGACTGAAAGCTGTGATAAATTGCAAAAGTTTAAAAATTTTAAGTAGAAAAAAGTAAAGAAAGATAAATCCTGTTGAGCAGTGGATCACTGAAACTTCTGCTTCAAGAGCTGACCATAGACTGAATTCTCTTCTCTCTGTTTACAAGTCCATTCCTTAAGGGGAGGGACTCCTGTCAGATTTATTGACTTCTTAGAAGAAACCTACCACATGGCTGAGTGAACCACATGGCCCTGTAGGGCCATGTGGTTGACTGGGAAGCTCTAGTATACTTCAAAAACTAACAACATATTTATTTGATCACAGTGTTGTTCTTGTTTAGTGCATGATTTTAAAAAGAGTAAAGGAATATTTAAAACAAAAAGGAACTGGAGGGGTGAAAAATTTAGAATGATTAAGTCATGTAATTTATTTTATTTTTAGTAGATATACATATGATACTAAAAAATATTTTTCATTCAAAAAAAAAAAAAGTTATGCCATTTCAAAAATAAATATGCCAGCAAAAAATTTTTTTCTTTAAAATTCATAAAATAAAACTATTTTTTTAATATTGATATTAATTTTAATTTATGTTCAGTACATATGTATAGTATATAATACCCCTTAATAACGTGTTAATATTAATATATTATTAAATAAATATTTGCTGCAGTATGGTTGATTTTTTAAAAAAAATATGCATATAAAATAAAAAAGAAAAATTAAAATACACTTTTTGAAATATAGAAGGTCAAAGGTCAAAGTGTTTGACCTTGAAATTAAAAAATCAAGAAATATAAGCATGTCACATATCAAATAAAAGGTCAATTCAAGCACTTTCTAAAAACACCAAAAGCAATGTTCTGCGACAATACGGGAACAAATAATGACTCATTATATGATTAGCAAAATGCAAAATTGTACATTTTTTGCTTATCTTTGGATCGAATTATCTCAGAAACTAAAATAGATAGAGACTTATTATTGTGTATTTATTCCTTTTTATGTAAACCTAACAATTGAGCCAAATATCAAAAAAATTTGAGAAGATCAGGTTGAAAATGCCATTTTTTTCGTTGATTTGACATGGAACGACCCACATGTATATGCATATTTAAGCGGGCATATACGAGAAAGTACGTATTTTCGCTTGTGTGCATGCATAAGTATGCATATACACAATTAAAAGCAAATTTACCTCAGTACACGAGTATACTCGGAGTAACATGTAGCTATACGCATACTATCGTGTGTACTCGTACATAATCGTATATATACGTATTTACTCATTTCTAAACGCATCAATATGCATACACACGTAGAAATACAAATGTGCCTTCATACACGACTATACTCGGGTTAAACACCTATCTATAAGCCTATTGTCATATGTACACGTAAATACTCGTATATACACGTAATTTCTCTTATATGCATGCACCGATATGTATATACACGTTTAAATAGAAATTTACATCTGTAAACGAGTGTACTCGGGATTACACATATGTTTTTATATATTCTCGTGTGTACATGAACATACTTGTATATACACGTACCTTCTCCTATATGCACGCACAAATATGTATATATACATACAAATACAAATGTACCTCTTTACACGAGTATACTTGGGGTTACTCATATCTATACGCATATTCTCGTGTGTACACGAACATACTTGTATATATACGTACTTTCTTGTATATGCACGCTTGAATATGTATATACACATCGAAATACAAATGTACCTCTTTACACGAGTATACTCAGGGTAACACGTATCTATACGCAAATTCTCATGTGTACACATACATACATGTATTTTCGCTTGTGTGCACACATAAGTATGTATATACACAATTAAAAGCAAATTTACCACTGTACACAAGTATAATCGGGGTAACACGTATCTATACGCATATTATCGTCGTGTGTACACGTACATACTCATATATACACGTATTTACTCGTTTATAAACGCATAAATATGCATATCCACGTAGAAATACAAATGTGCCGTCATACACGAGAATACTCGGGTTAAACAAGTATCTATATGCCTACTGTCGTGTGTACACGTACTTACTCATATATACACGTATTTTCTCGTATATGCATGCATCAATATGTATATACATGTTTAATTAGAAATTTACATCTGTCCACGAGTATACTTGGGGTAACACGCATGTTTACATATATTTTCGTGTGCATGAACATACTTGTATATACACGTACCTTCTCGTGTATGCACGCATAAATATGTATATACACGTACAAATACAAATGTACCTCTTTACACGAGTATACTCGGTGTAACACATATCTATATGCATATTCTCGTGTGTACACAAACATTCTTGTATATACACGTACCTTCTCGTATATGCATGCTTGAATATGTATATACACTTCGAAATACAAATGTACCTCTTTACCCGAGTATACTCGGGGTAACTCGTATCTATACGCATATTCTCATGTGTACACGCATATACACGTATTTTCGCTTGTTTGCACGCATAAGTATGTGTATACACAATTAAAAGCAAATTTACCTCTGTACACGAGTATACTCGGGGTAACACGTATCCATATGCATATTCTATTGTATACACGTACATACTCGTATATACACGTATTTACTCGTGTATGCACACATAAACATGTATATTCACTTAAAAATTCAAATATACCTCCGTACACAAGCATACGCGTGATAACACGTTTATATACGTACATGCACGCACATCGTCGTATATACATGTATTAACTCGTGTATGCTTGCATAAATATGTACATACACGTAGAAATACAAATGTGCCTCTGTTCATGTGACATTTATATTTTACGAATTTAATCTGAATTAAAAAAGTAATCAAATCAATTTGATTACTTTTAATCTGACTAAATTCAATCTGATTAATTTAATCTGAACTAAATCAAAATGAACTAAATTAGTTTTTTTCAGCAACTAACGAGTTAGTTTAAACTAATGTTAATCATGGTCTGCAATTGAAAAAAATGAAATTAAATTTAATCTGAACTAAATGTGAGTCAGATTACTTTAGTCGTTTGAGGATTTAGTTGATTAATGCCCAACACTGCCGGTAGGTATAGTGGTATAGTACCCAAGTATTGACCGTAAGTCTCATTATTTAGAAGGCTGACCAGTTATCCCCAACACAAATTCAAGACGCTGAAATATTCCGTTTCCGGAAGGAAAAAATCTGGAGAATGAAGTTAACCAACAGCAACAATTGTATGAAACCCAAACACTGCTGTTATTTTGAATCAATTTGAACTTTCACATTATTCAGGGGCGTAGGGGCTGAGGGAGCTTGGGCTTAGCTCCAAGAGAAAAATTCTCACACAACAGCTTTTTGCCGTACATTGTGCACCTCAAACTTGATTTCAAAAATGCATAGTTCTTCGGCCAGGTTGTTTGGATTGAGAGCTCTCAGGATCAGATTTAATTGAAGGAGGAGAGTATTCATGCCGGGGCTCTGCAGAGGATGGAGGAAAAATTCCATCAAGTTTTTGAAACTCAAACCAAAAATTTTTGAACAAGCTATGACTAGCACACTCTCCAGCATCCAGAGTATGCCCACAAATTTCTTTTCTATGTTACTGCTTAGCAGTCATTCATTAATTAGGTAAGGGTCCTGAGGGGGAGGGAAGGTTTTAAAAATTTCTATATATCCTTACTTTTGGAGGGGGGGGGGGGTCAAACCCATTCTTACATAATGTTTACCAAGTCAATAATTTAATATTGGAAATCTATCTATGGCATGCTTTCTTTTTAAGATATCGCATCAAAAACAAAAAACAAAAAAGTTGAAAAAACTTTCAGTTGAGATTTCAACTCTTTAGTAAATATTTCTTTGCACAAAATGTTTAAAATAGTTCAAAAATAGATAATTTAGTAATGATTCCAGTGATGCAATATTTATTATTTCATTGTCTTGAAAAAGGAAATGGAACCTTACATAAAAATAGGGGGGGGGGGAGTGTTTGAAAAATCTTACATACCCTTACATGGGGGTGGGGCCAGTAATGTTGCTACAGTTTCTGCCGCCCAGGGCGGTTCTTCTATTTGCCGCCCTTTCGCTCAGACATAACTAGTACATTATACAATAGAAAATTATTGAACTTAAAACCAAAAACTTTGTTTAAAAGGGGGAAAAAAGAACATATTTTAATCCGAATTTTTTCTACAAGAACAGGGAGGATCAGGTCCTTTTTTTGAATAAATTTTTTAAATTTATATAAAAAATCGCAATTAAAGGGGGGTTGGGGCCGAATCTTCTTCAAAACTGAAGTGAATTTTTTCCTTTGGTGACGTTAGGAGGTAAGGGGCTTCTCCAGAATATTTTTCACTATCAAAGTTTCACAATTTTCGTAGGGGACGTTAAAAGATGAGGAAGGTTCAGGGCTCGATACGAAAGCATTTTAACGTTTGAACTATGAGAAACAGAGTTGTAGGCTCTCTTTGATAGTGTTTAGGGAGGAAAGAGGCTCGGGGTTCCCTTTCGAAACATTTTTTAAATTGAAATAAATTTTAGACAATCCTTTTGGCTACGTTAAGGTAATGGGGAAGCTTCGAGCCTCTCTTTGAATATGTTTTAACACCCGAAGGAGAGAGAGGCCTCAAAAATGCAATTATTGTAGGATATCTTCATGGACCTTTGGGGTGGGGTGATATAATATCCCAAAAATGCTGTTAAGTCAGGTACGTGATCCTGGAACTTTTTCAAAAGTCACGTCCTGGAAAGATGACTTGAGGATTTGTTTGATAACGTTAGGAGAAAGAAGGATGGAGGAGGCTCCCTCCTGAAATTGAAATGCGTTGTACGCTGTTTTTCAGAGAAATGTTCCGAATGTTCCTGTCGAAATTTCTGAAATCAAAATTTTAAGCTCTCTGTGGTGACGTTTGAAAAAGGGATAGGGATTTGGGGGGAAGGTCATTCGCCAAAAATGTTTTGAAATTGAAGTTTTAAAACTGCAACAATAGGCTTCCTTTGGAGATGTTAGATGAGATTAATGTGGATATCTTTCTAGGAAAATTTTTAAAATTGAAGTTTTGAAAGCAAAATTTTCGGCTATCTCAATTTCTTGTTTGGCAGGAAGCTTTTCTAGTTGAGGTGGTTGCTTGATGAGCAAAAAGCTTCCCGCCAAACTAGATAAACAATTTAAAGGATCTATCCGGATAGTTCTGAGGAGTTGAAGGTAGGAGGAGTATCTAACAGAAGTAGGTGTGATTAAAGAGGAGAACAGGGAGGATTATAGGTTGACAGATACTTGGTGGGTAAACTAGATATCATGACTTTTTAAGGCTGAGGTTTTTTTGGTTTGGGATGAAAACTTGTGGGGAAGAGTTAAAGGTTTTCTTGGCGGGGATATTTCTACAATAAGGTTGATTTTGCCGAGATTATAATATTCATCATGTGGACCTGTTAAAATGCTATTTCAAAATTATTTTAAGGTAATGAATTATTTCATGAGCGGTTTTTTATACTTTTGTTGCTGTTATTTTGAAAAAAATGTGATCTCTTTGCATCAGTACAAGAATCAAATTTTACTACATTTTTGATGATTACTACACTTTGGTAGCAGGCAAATAAAGGAAATTTCTTTTTATTTTTAGAAAAATCATTCCTCAAAATTTTCAAGTGAAATTCTGTGTTCTTTAGAAGAACCAAAAATTAATTTTACACTAACTTTAACTGTGTGTCAATAGATATTAAAAATATGTTTAATCTATACTTTTAAGGTGGGTTGTTGATTTTTTTTCCCCAGATAAATTCTATTATATGCCAATTTAATACCTTTCATGCCCTCACTTTCAAAATTGCGATTCCACTTGCATCCACTACGGGAATCAGATTTTTTTTCATTTTTGTTATTTGTTACCCTTTGTTAAGAAAGAGGTAAACAATTAAACTTCCTTTTTGTTTTTTAAATCACAAAATTGAGAAGCTTTAATCAAAATTCTGTGATCTTTTAGAACATCATAATGTCAAAAAGTTAAGGAAAGTAATGTCATATACCCCGCCCTTGGCGACTTTTTCCTGTTAGAGCTAAGAAAGAGTCGCCAAGAAAACGATGTATGACGACATACGTCCTACATCGTTCTTCGCGATGCTGTTTTAGCTCCAACAGGAAAAATTCAGATAAAAAAACGTGATCAAAGCACTTCAGAAGACAACACAATATATATATAAACAACGTAAAAGCACAGCAAAAAACATCGCGAATATTTTCTTCAAAAATTCCAGAAACTAGAAAGTTTTTGTACACAAAGAAAAATTACTAGTAGGTTTTTACAATGCTTAAATTACCAAATTACCGTCACAACTCAACAAAGAAATATGTACCAATAGAAATAAAAGCTATTTTGCAACATGCATTTCATCAAACAAAAACTTTTCTCATACTCTGCTAAAGAAGAGCAAAGCGATTCAAATTGTGATGTTTAAAGTGGAAAACATCCCCAAAATCAATAACTATTTCAGCCGGAAAAAAAAACGCTTAGTTACTCAAATTTCGATGTTTGAAAAGTAGAAATGTCTCAATAGAACATCCCAAACATAAACAATACAAAAATACCATACATTAATTTGCTATCCAGACATGCTTTCAAAATACCTATTATATTTTACATAAAGTAACACCTTCATATTTTTATAAAATGCTAGAGTCAACTTATTTTCAGAAATTCAGTACCTAAAGGAGGTACGTTTATAGAATATGTCTAAATAATTAGTGGCATCGATAAGAATTAACTTTTAGAATAAAATAACCGTACTATTTTTGTAAAATTAATTTACATAGAGTAAAAATAAAGTTATAAAATACAAGAAACTCTCAAGATTTTGTAAAAACAAAGAATTTCGGAAGTGAGAGTTTTTTTCTTTCTTTTTTTTTTAAATTCAAAAAAATGAATTTTCGTTTTTATGGTATAAATCCTCGCACTCGGTCTGAAACAAAACAATATATGACAGTGGCACCTTACAAATACACACCAAGTTGGAGTTTACTTTTAATTAACGTTCAAGTTTGAAGAAACTGGCATTTTCTAATATTTATTCATCAAAATACAACTATTGAAATTAAATTAACACAAAATAAGCTTTCCTGTAAGGTATATCGCACGAAAAAACAAGAATCTCTCCTGCGTGAACCGATAACAAGTGAACAAGTTTGAACAGATCTAAGATTGCCTTCGGGTTGCCAAACACAGGTTAGTTTCACCAGGGATGCCATGCTTAAAAAATTATCGCCTCATTGGCGAGAAAGATATTTCAGTTTTCTGCAAAAAATCGGATGTCACCAAATGGGGGGGTATATCACATCTGTACCAACGGCTCCCTGTCCGAAAAATTTTAAAAATTAAAGAACTAAAACTGCAATTTCTATTTATCTGTGGGGACATTAAGAAAGGGTCTGGGGATCGGGGGCTATCTCCCAGAAGTTTTCTGAAATTAAATCTCAAAAACACAAAATTTGACTCTCTTTGCTCACTTCTAGTAAAGGTCAAGATTTACGGTCGCCACTCGCCACATGGCGACTCAGTTTTCAAAATTGGCGACCCCAAAAAATTTCTACAGTCGCCAACTTTTTTTGGGGGTTATTTTTATTTTAAATCCCAAGAAAAGAATTCCACACCACTTCACAGATGCATCAGTACAATATGGATTCACCGATAGAGACTTGACTCCGACTGAATGTTGTTTATTTTACAAAGCTTGCATGTTCTTTCTCACTGCCTGCCTGTATGTTGTTTATTTTACGTTGCTTGAATGTTCCTCTTACGCGATTCAGGCCATGTAAAATAAGCAGAATACAGTTAATTAGGAAGCCATTTGCACAAGATTAGAGCGTTTGCTCCTTTGTCTTGACTCTTTGTTTTTCAAGTAATTAGCGTACTATAATCATGATTTCAAGAAGAAATCATTATATTTTAGATTATATTTCAGATTAATTTTGATTATGCCTTCAAAGTAATTACCGTTTCACGTTTTTAGTTTAGTTGCTCAAATGGTACATTAAATTGAAACTTGATTCTTTAACATCGTATTATACACCGCCTCCGATTATAGGAAGCTTTTTTTTTTCTTCAGGCTCATTTTAGAACCTGCAGATTATAAACCGCTCGCGGATGATACGCAGGAAAATACGGTTATTAAACAGGGGGTTCGTACTCTCCGGGAAAACCTTTAATTGTCAGGGAAATTTCAAATTTTGCCACAAAAAATTTTTTTTTTCCAATTTTTTCCCATTGATTTTTGTACCTTGAGTTCAAATCTTCGTTTTTATAAATGTTTCCTGAAAAAAAAATGTAAAAGTTTTGAGGCAAAATGACGCTGGCAATAAAATAAAAAAGGCGACCCCCCCCCCCCAAAAAAAAAAAAAAAACTTCCACGGACGCCATTTTTGCCCCTCAATAGTTCCAAAGAAAAAAATTCCTAGGGTGAACAGGAATTATGCACAAATTTAACGGGAGAAGAACATTTTCCTGCATCCAAAGCACAAGCCTGCAGATGATAGGGTCAATTGGGAAAATCGTTAATCGAAAAGTCTTTTCAGCTACGAATGAAACGTAGTCGCCATTTTTGGTCATTCATAAAATGGAAGTAGACACGATCATTAAATGCCTAAGTTTCCAAAAACAAAGCAGAATCGGATGTTTTCTTTAACTGCAAACTAATTAAAACAACGCAAAATGTGCTGCAACTTTTTTTTTTAATTTTATTTTTAATATCTAATTTCTTGAGAAATAAATTTTGTTCTTAAAACTTAATCTTATTTTCATTACCTTGGACGCAAATGTGCTAAAAACGTTTCAACTGAATTGTAGTTTCACGAAGATTTATTATTTTTAAATTGTTTTCATGCTACAAATTCAAAAAATTATTTCTTAATTTTTGTCGTAGCCGCCATATTTGGTCATTCCCAAGATGGCAGTACACAAGACTTTTTACGTACCTAAGTTTCCGAAAATGGCATTGGATGTTTATTGCAATGCAAACTATTGATAACAACGGAAAATGTGCTTTTTTTTTCGGGTAATTCGTAATTATTTTCTGGAAAAATGCGAAATTTTATCTCCAGAACATTTTTTTAAATTCTAATTGATTTAGACGCTTATGTGCTAAAAACTGACTATTTTGTCTTAATTGTAGTTTTTTAAGGATTAATTATTATTTATAACTACTTTTATGCTACAAATTCAAAAATTTACTCATTATCTTAAATTTTTTACTTAGTCGCCATATTTGGTCGTTTGCGAGATGGAAGTAGACAAAAATTTACAAAAACATAATTCGATGTTTATCTCAATGTCTATTGAAAGCAAATGTACAAAAATGAAAATTTTTAATTTTAATGCAAGCATCCTTTATATGCAAAAGGGGGGGGGGGGGGGGGAACTGATTATTGGCATTGGCCTATGATTGACGGATGTTGACTTTTGTTAGAATGCATTATGGTATGCCCATCGATTCAACAAGTTAATCATATTTCTTTGTACTTTGCTCAATATGTTTTGTGTTACATACTAAGAAGGAAATAAAAAGAAGAATCGTAAACCAAAAGCGGAGTAAGATTGCTGCCGATTACTGCAAAACGCTAATATGCATGACATATGGCATCAAAGAAATGCTAAAATAAGTAGAAAGTACTTTGTTTTAAACATATAGTAAACAAATGAAAACAATTTTGAACAAAATATTTAAAAAAAAACTTAAATTGTGACAGATTTTTTTTTTTTAATCCAAGTTTTTTTTAATATTATTATTTTGCAAGTGGAAAAGTTTCAGTTCCTACGCATTGCTGCTTTGAACAATTTTGACTATTTTGAAAATATTGTTACTTAACCTAATTTTGTTTGAAGCGAGTAACCTGGAATTTTCTAAAAAACAACCTGGAAAACCTGAAAAAGTCAGGGAATTTTTTTTAACCACAAGTGTATGAACCCTCTATTACTTTTTTCAAATTCTTTTTCTAAAACAGTTTTTATGTTTTGCTTTAAATCTTGTTCTGAAAGTATGAAAATATTATGCAAATTTTGGCTCTTCAAAAGTGAAAAAAAAAAAAACAAAAAAAACTATATTGTATGTTTTTCTTTACATAAACCCCCGAAGGTAGTTCCGATCCTATTTGATTCCCAATTAACTCAAACAGCCTTTATTCTGAAAATCGTCAAAATAGGAAGACAAATTATTTAATTTAATGCTTGAAAAAGCAACTTGTTTTTAACCGCAAAAAGCTCACCCCCCCGCGCGCCCCGTTTTAACATTCCTTTGCCATAAACAATGTTCCATGTTGTCCCATAAATCCTGTATTTCATTAAAAATCCTATACATTATTAAAAATAGAAAGAAAAAAAACTACTTTACTATATTTCTATAAACCATATCTTATGTTTCTGCTGTGATGTGAACGCTAATACTCGCGATCGATTAGGAATACGTTCCATTGAAAATCGTTTAAACAACGGGGGCTAGTTTCTATATTTATTCGAATAACTGTTGTAAATTTTTAATCTTCCATCGCATCAAATTAAAATATAAGCCAAATAGCCAGTCCTTTGATCGTTTTCCCTTCTTAGTCATCCTAACATGGAGACGCTGCGTATGGAACGTAGTCGCCATGTTTGGTCATACTCTTAGTTCAAATAATGCAAAAAGAATGGGTTTTTTTCGGAAATGTATTCTTGGTAAATGCCAAATTGTATATTACTGGATTAGATTTGTAGTTAATTATTTTTATGCCAAAAAAATAATAATAATAATAATAATAATATTTATTGAACAAATTCAAATCATATGTTTATCCAATATTTTTTTTTATTTCCTTCGTGCTAATTTTCTTACAGTTAATTTTTTCATTAAACGAGTTACCTGAAAAGTGCATGTTGATTTTTACTGCCGTGGCGTTTGCAATGATTTACAAAAGGATTTTAAAGCAATTTGTTGTTGTTTTTATGGGTAATTCTTTTTTTTTCACTGTGAGACCACCATGGTACTGTCTGTGTACACTACTTTATTTTTGGTTTAATGATTTTTTTTTCTTATGAAACTTAAAAATGGGTGGAATGCACCATTTGTTTCAGGAGCTCCCAACCTTCACCCAATGCCTCTTATATGTCCATGATTAATATAATTTATATTTCTTGTTAGCATTCCTATAGCATCAATTTCATAATATTTGTTTCAAAAAATACAAATTGATATCCCCCCCCCCCATTCTTGTACTAGAGTGCTGTTTTTGAAACCCGGTAAAACTGGTGGCCACCAAGTTTTTTGAGTCTAGTGGCCATTGGCCACTTGAAAATTTTCTGAATCTTGAGCTCTAACTTCTAGGTGGGTCAGAGGCCTCTTTTGGATGTCCTCTTTGGGTCTGCACTTGAATTTGACACGTGTAGAAGTTGATGTCCGATACCGGGGCCCATTTTGCCACCCTCTCCAGATCTAACACTGATGGACAACCCAATTCTTATATCTATGGTAACATCCTCATTAAAAATACTTTAGTCCCTTGAGTTTTCACTGCCGCCCCTTCAAACTGTAACTTAAGGTAAAGGGAGAGAAAAATAAGGAATTATGCTCTCTTGTGTTCATAAGAACATCACATATTTTGTGTCGTAGTCTCGTAGTACTTTTGTTCTCGTAATCATACCAAAAACTTACATTTCAAAGCCTTTTTTTTCGTCCATTTTTTTATAGAATTAAAGTATGATTACCTTGTTTGGATTTTTTCCCCTCATCAAAGGTGTTAAATTGCCGCCCCTAAAAGTGTGCGGGCCTCCTCCTCCGCCCCTCCCTAGCTACGTTACTGGGGGGGGGCAAAAATTGCCAAAATCATTCTTACTTAACTACAGTAGACCCTCGTTTTACGCGGGGTTATGTTCCTCGGAAATGCCACGTAAATTGAGACCTAATACTACAGTTAAAATAGGGGTTTGGTTCCGTAGATAACAAAATACAGTAAAACCTGTAAAGTTGACCACCTTTGTAAGTTGACCACCTGTCTATGTTGACCGCTTTTGTCAGGAACGGAATTAGTCCTATGTTATATAATGAAGGAAAACCTCTGTAACTTGACCACCTCTCTATCTTGACCACCTGTCTATCTTGACCACTAATGAACACCAAATTTGGTTTGGATCATTGTAAAAAACCCTTTGTAAGTTGACCACTTGGTTTATTTTTAAAATTTTACTTAGCAAATTGTTTTATTTTATTATTTTTTTTATAGCTTTCCAAGAACATTTTTGATACCAAACCAGCATTTTACTAACTAAATGAAACAGTAGCATAACTAAACCTCTTTTTGAGTTTAACCACATGGGAAAATTATTAAGAACCCATTTATTCCCCAAACTTGTTTTTCTTTATAAAAACATGTGTCAATAGAAAAGTACAAAGTATTTTTTTCTAGTTGCAATATTTTGGCAACAATGGAATTGTGCTAAAGAGTAAAGTTACTTCCATTGCAGTATTTTTGGTGCAAGGGATTAAGAGATAGGACATTTTCATTTTCAACTGCCTTTTTGAACTATGAGAGTCCAACTTGTTGCTCTTTGTGTTATAGTTTTACATAAAATGGCTTCAAAAAGAAAGTTAGTTGAACTTGCAGATTGATAAAAAGTATGAAATATTAAAACTAATTGAAAAGGGGAGAAAGCTAGAGAAAATTAGCTGACACATATGGAATTTCTAAAACTAGTGTCTAGTAAGTGCGCCAAATTCAATAAGGAGTTATTTTGTTGAAAAGTAGATCATCATAGAGTTATAAATGTATATGAGAAAAATTTGCAATTTTTGATAAGCGATGAATTTTTAGGAACTATTAATATCAAATTAATAACTTTTCATAAACAATAAGATTTTTTTTTTGATCTATTTACTGAAATTTTAAATTTACATGACACATTATACGTCATTCTGGGAAAATAATCTCTAAAAATATTTGAATAACATTTTAAAATATTGTTTCAAAGTAATGCTAAACAATGAAAGTGAGTTAAACAGAAAGAGTAAGTGTCAATCAATCAAAAATGAATACATGGTGCAAGAAATGACAAAAAAAAAAAAAAAAAAAAAATCATTACCCCCTCCATAAGTTGACCACCTGTCTAAGTTGACCACCAAAGGACTGCACCGCAAATGGTCAACTTACACAGGTTTCACTGTACTTCATTCTAGTAAAGACTGATTGTATAAGTTTAATGTGTACTTATATCGACTTTTATGCTCAACATTCATAAAGAAACCATAAATTAATTTCGTATTCTGTTTATAAAGAGGAGCTGACTATGATAGTCTGTTGGCAATCATTAAGAATTTTTTTCTGTAATTCTTTGCAGAGCATTAATAACATATCCATGATCACTTGCATCATTTTCATGATAAACTCTTCCTTCACTAACAGATCAGAAAGATCATTTTTATTGTCTAGGAATGGCTCAAAATTTTTAATATGAGCGTTTTTGGTTTTGGTTGTGCGTCACAGACGTCGGCGTTAGTTTTTGGCCTCTTGTGTCACTCCTAAAAGGTCTTCTTTCAGTGAGTTCTGAACTGTGTGAGTTTAACAACTTTACTTCTGTAAAGGGCTCTGGAACCAATGGCATAAAATGTCTCCAGTGCTCAAAGCTGCGTTTTAGCACGCCAAAATGCAGTTGATTACGCATAATCTGCTATCTTTAGAAGTCTGGATTTTGAAAGAGGGGAAACTGTTATCTGTTTGCATTACCACATCTGGGTAAAACCGAAACTCATCCGTGTAAAATGAAATAAAGGTGTAAAATCTTAAACCGTGTATATAATCGAAAACGTGTAATATAGCTTAAACGCTATACCCGCGTAAAATGAGGGTCTACTGTAATAAATGGGCCCTTAGTTCTGAACGTTCTTGTAAACTTGCTAGTCCATTTAACTTCTGCTCTAATAATCACATGGATATTTCTCTTCCCCCCAACTCCTGCATTTATTTCAGTTATTTTAAAATTTCAAAGTTTATTTGTAATAATCTAACTTAGAAGAACTCTTTTTCAAATTAGGTTATATTTTATATTGAGAAATTTTATTTCTTAATACGGTAGTTGCTTATTTTTCATGAAAGAGCAGATTTTGAAAAGAATAATCACTTACATGAAATACACCGCCAGCTCACTCATTTCCAGCCGAGGTGGTGCACTCTTGGCTTCCTTAAGAGGTTTTCCATCTCCAGCTCAGTCACTTTCCTATGCCGGGCTAATGAGTGCTAATAAGCACAAAACTGCAGTCCTCGGCTGGAAATGAGTGAGCTGGCGGTGTATTTTATGTAATTCTGTTTTAGCCCTGTCTATTGGGCGGTAATTTACTGAATAATCACTTAGTTTGAATTGTCATTTTTTTTTAAATTAAAGTAATTTTTTTAAAAAGAAACTTTGAAAATAGAATCAAATGTATTAAAAATATCTAAACATGCCAATACTGAACATGTGCTTAGCAGAAAGTTGTATGCTGTATTTAAAATATTGTTTTAGAAAATTTTGTAAATCAACATCAACATGCATAAACTTTTTTTTTAGTTAATTATGCAAATAGTTTCATGTCCCTGTGAAAGTTTCTTATTTTGTAGTTTTAGCCCTTAAAGTTCATTTTTTTTAAAGCTATTAGTGATAAAAGCTCTGCAATTATTTCATAAAATCTTATTATTTATATTTAACTCATAAGAAATAAATCTGTATAATTTACAAAAAAAAAGGGGGGGGGCGAGGGGGATATTCTAAAATGTTTTGAGAATGATCTTGTTACAGGGATGGATACAGACTACCATTTTAAGGAAGGGGGTCCCGCTGAAGAACCTTCCAGGCATTCTATTCAATTTCAACATCAATATATAGTAACAATTTAGATAAAAAATTTAACATGTGTGAACTCAACATAACCATTAATGAAAAATTGTTGATGAAGAAATGATAAACTGTCATGCCTCCTGTGTTGAGGATCTAAAGTTAAACATTGTTTAAAAGAGAAATATCTTAATATCCTTTAATGATTAGGTAAGCATATTTGTTGGACATAAATGAAAGATTGGTGCAGTTTTTTTCAATTACAAGATTTTTTAAAAATAGAAATTATTTGTTCTTCTGTGAAAGTTATCGGAATGTCATCTAGCATTCTTTAACTGGTGGAAAAAATTCCTAATCAGACAATTCATTTTTTAATCATTGAAAAAGTAAAGACAAAATGGAAAAAAGCTATAAGGACTTCAGTTGGTTAGGCAAACATTGTTATTATGTCAGTACCATGAAGCCTACATTGCACTTTAGCTGTAATGCCTTTTTATTTTATTAGGTTCAATTACATCCTGTTGCCAAATGTCTATGTCTCGAAGTCTAAAATCTGTGTCCCATCCGAAATTGTCAAATCTACTTCCTCAAGCAAAGATATCAGGTTTGTAAGACGAAGTATTTTTTTTTTTTTTTTTTGCAATCCTGTATTTAATTCTTTCACTCAAATGATATTTATTAATTCACTGATTTTATTTCTGATACAAAAGCATTGTTAAATATTGTATAAATTCTATAAAATATAGTAATAAAAAATTTTATTTTTATTTTGTAGATGAGAAAGAACTAAATTTACCAGATCCTATAATGTACCCTGACTTTTTGAAGTACATAACCTTTTCACCATCAAAGATTTGTTTGATGCTCGAGTCCATTATGGCCACACAATGGGCACTCTGAACCCTCATATGAAGCAATTCATTGCAGGCCATCGCTTAGGAACACTCATATTTGACCTGGATCAGACAGCAGTGCTCCTAAGGCAAGCTCTTAATTTCATCTCTCACATTGCCTTCCGAGGCGGCATCATTATGTTTGTTGCTAGATATAAACAGGTATTTATTTCAATGTTTCTTTCAATTGGAGTTTTATGTTCTTTTACACTTTTATTTATTTATTTTCAGCAGTAACTCAAAAATCCGAATAAAATGAGGCCATAGGTAGTTAGGATATTTGAAAATAAAATAATAAACATGCTTGAACAGTAAAGTAAGAAATAACAACATGAAAAAGCACCAATTGCAGTTTACTGCAGATTTGTGTTTCGACGAAACAAGGAACGCTTTTTTCAATGCAAAAAGCAATAAACTTATGGATTAAGAGACGTCCGAGTACATCCGACGTCTGTTGGATGTCTTTTCATCCATAAGCTCATTACTTTTCTTTTGATCTAAATTGTGTTTCATAAGAAGATGATTTTAAGTTTTAACCTGTTTTGAAAATTTTTCAAAAAAAAAAACTAAGTAAGATTTAAGGGAAAAGTATGGTAAGATCAAATGAAATATTTTATAAATGAAATTTGTTATCAAAATTAGGAAGATGTTTCTTTAACACATGAGGGGGAGTGAATTTAAGATAATAATACTAAGTTGAGATTCTTTCCGCCTTTTTAAACCTCTTACTAATGTGTCATGATCAACAGTGCGCTTCTCCAAAAGTGAGGGAGGGGGGAGAGAATGCTGTGCCAAGAGGGGGCAGTTGACCCCCAAAAGTGCTTGAGAGAGGATGTATGTCTCTGGGTCCCGTTAGACATAGGAGATTGTTATTTTATTCTTGCGGAGAGTGTGTTGGGCTTTGCTGGCCTTTGTCAGGCCAGGTCGTAATCATCAACATCTCTTCACCACCATTTCATCGTCACCGAGTGTAAATAGAAGCTGTAAATAAACTATATTATATGTTATCATGCTGAATTTTCTCCACATCCTATCTCACAAATACCTGCAACGGCCCCCGTTCGGCTATCTCTGACAGATTGAGGGGGGGGATGCAAGGAAATACAGTTACATGTGTCTACTTTCTTTATCTGACTTTGAATTTGATAATGTTTAATTTAATTTCAGAATTCATACATAATTAATGAAACAGCAATCGGTTGTGGAGAATACAGCTACACAAAAGAATGGCATAATGGTACCTTCACTGATTCAAGGAGATTTGGAATGATAACAAGGCTACCAGACCTTTTGATTTTCTTGAACACATTAGACAGTGTCTTTCAGATCCATGGGGCTGTGATTGAATCCAATAAACTACTGATTCCAACTGTTGGGATTGTGGATACTAATTGCTTCCCAAACTATATCACATATCCTGTCCCTGGTAATGATGATACACCTCAATCTATTGAACTCTACTGTAAACTTTTCAAAGAAGCAATATTACGTGGGAAAGCAAAAAGAACTGAATATATTGCAATGTATAAAGATGCAGAAAAGTAAAATCCTCCCATTGTGTCATTTTGTACATTTTTGTAGCATAAATAAAGTCATTTTCATGAAATATGTGATTTTAGTGTTAGCTTGTTTTAAATTGCTTTTTGATCTTCTTTCTTGCATATTTTTAGTGAATTCAATTTTTGAAACTAAATCATGATTTTTCAGTTCTCATTTTCACCAAACTTTGCAATAAATTTCTAGTTTAAAATTTGTTTTAAATTGTCGGAAATTGTTAAAAATTTGTTGGTTCAAAGTGTGGAAAGTTTTGTGTTTGATGAATGGAATTCAATATTTATAGAATTTTACATTGCTAAATATTTTAATTTCTTTTAAAATATTATTTTTAAAATAAAGTGTTGATATTTTGTAAAATTACCTGTATCATATATGAGGCATTGAAAAGCAAAGGAATGTAAGTGGATATTTTCAAGTTTTGAATAAAACGTGTTTAAAGATAATAGGTAGAAATAGAAAGCCTAGGTAGGCTTTCATTGCAAAACGCTTTTCTAAATCATGCTGTATAAGAGAACTTAACATGGCTACTAGCACTATCTCTTGCCCCAAAGCAGAGGAGAGGTTCACCTACCCCAGTTGTACTGGTTATCTTCAATTTTTAAATTTTGTCACTTACATCCCTTTGCTTCTCACTGCTTCATATAATACTTTTTTTTTCTTTCCTGAAGATTAGTTTTATGAATTCATGTGTAGATATTTAAGTTTTGTTCTTTTCTTGTAGCATAGTTTATATATTTTATTTATTATACAGTGAAGCACCGTTTATAGGTTTTTGAATAGACTGTATGAAAAAAAGCATATAAATGAAAAATGTACAATAGGAATGCGTTAATGTGTATAAGACTCTGCAGGGACCAATTAAATAAATGTATAATTGTTAAAAATGTATGAAAGAGAAACATAAACAGTGCTTCCCTTTTTTTGGCTACCATTTTTAAGGAACTTCATGTATATGTTGTGAGTTTGTGTGTATTTGTTAGCATAACATTTAAGTTTTACAAAAAATAATATGAAAATTTCCAATTTAAGAGTCTTAAAAAATAAATAAATAAATTTTAAAAAAATAATAAAGAATCTTTTTTTAAAAAATTTTTAAGTGAATTTTTCTGTCATTGGGGGGGGGGGGGTCCACCTGTGTGTGAACTTTCAACAATTTGACTATCAGTTTCTAAGGAATTAATTTAAATAAGAAATATTTCATAAGAAGCCAATGAAATGTGCTATGTATCATGCAATATTGTAATTTTAAACTGTAGCTTTAAGCGTTTTAAGAAAACGCTATATTAGGAAACCTTTGTTTTTGTGGGGAGAGTAAGAGTTATTTAAGAATGTTATAACACTTTCAATTTGGGAATTTTTATCAAACAAGCACAATGAATCCCTTTTCATCACAATTATTGCTTTTCCATGGCAGGTTTATGTATGACTACTGTTAATAATTTATTATTTAAAAAAATAAATAAAACATTTCTATGAGACATTATTTTTATTTATCATATTTCATTGCAGCGTGACAGTTATAGAGTTCTTGCAAGTTCCGTAACTTAGCACATGAAACAATCCACATTTTTAAACATTTATTTTCAAGAACAATAAAAAGATAAAGCTTTAATGAAATAAAGAAGGTTAAAGTATGAATGAAGACTGGTTAAATCGTTCCAACACATTCTTAGTCAAGATGGTGAGATAGTGACTTGCTCAATTTTCTTTTCTCCTTGACCTCCAACAAAGAATCTCTTCTCAGTTCACTTTCATTCAGTTTGCTCATTTGCATATCACTTTGAATCGCCACAATGTTCATAATGTTAAAGGTTGCCCGGATGAAAAGTGGACAAGTTAAATAAAAATAATACTTTAATGTAAATCTAAAGAAATCAACATGGGCGTTGAAACACAGGTCCGAGCTTTGCGGCAGCAGATCGATGCCTTTTCTGTAGAAAGATTGGGGGCTGATTCCTGAGGAAGTTCTGCACGGCTTCTTTCACTTCATAGTCCAAATGAAAGTGTTTCCCCTGTAATACTCTTTTAAGTGACCCAAATATGTGGAAGTCACAGGGTGACAAGATCCGGGCTATACAAGGGGGTTTGGGGGCTCCAAATTTTCCCAACAGAATTTGTTTAGGATTGTCTGGGTTTCCTGGGAGATGTGAGGGCCGGTTTGTGGATGATAGTGTGAACCGTTCCTTTACTAAGGTTGAGTTAGTCACTGATTTCACGGGTATTAATCCTTCAATTAGCTTGGATCATTTCATTAACAAAGGCAATGGAATCATCGGTGATCGGGATGTTTGCTTAGCCCAGTCTCGGCAGATCCGTTGTCTTTTTTTTTTTTTTTGCTCTTCTCGAAAACTTTTACACCACTTGTTACCATTCGCCGATAGATGTCTGCATTTTGCTCACCTTCCGCAACCAGAAACTGTACTACCGCGCGTTGTTCCAATCTGGACGCATCCATGGATTCCACGACTTTCCTTTTGTACAATTTCCTGTACTGCAAACTGGTTTCTCTGCTGAACGTCATCTGAGATGTATACCTCATACCACCTTCTATGTATTTGTGCAGTGTGGTGCTGTAATCGAATCATTCATTCTTACGTTATGGCATATGTCCACTTTTCATTTGGGCAACCCTTATATTTCTGATGGAATTTTCATTAGTAAATAAATACAAAAAGTTTATTTAAATTCTTTGTAAGATTTAATGTTTTTTTTTGTTTAGACCTAAATGTTTGTTAGTTCTTGCTTTCAGTTGGTGTTTGGTTCCATTTCTATCTCTTTCCATGTAACAGGATACCAATTCATTTCCAATGAAACCTTCATGAATAAGTTTGAACACAAGTTTTAACTTAACTCAATGATACAACAGCCCATTGAAGCCAAGGATCACTATGCCCATCGCAGTTTTCATGATCGAGGACTCTGGGTTTAAAGGCAGATGTGTGGTCAGCTGAACTCGGAATTCCTGTGTGTTAGTTCCCAAGCATGCTTGGTACTCATTTGATCAACCCACTGAAGGGATGAAAAGCCAAGGGTACCTATATAGGCGGGCAAGTGGGACTCAAGCCCCCCCCCCCCCTTTAGGAATTTCCTTGCTTTTAGTACTTTTTTCTTTGCAAAATTGTAAAAAATTTCTTCTCCAGCCATTAATGATTAAGTTATTAAAAACATCAAATATTAATTACTCTAATCTGCACTAAACTCAGTTTCCATGGGGAAAATATCTGAGCCCCCCCCCCCCTTACAATTTTGCATATGGGCGCCCTTGTGAAAGGCTGAGTCTAACATGCCTGACTTGGGTAAGGTAAAGCGCTACACCAAATTTTAATTAGTATTATGTTGGGTTTCTGCTGCAATCACATTTCTCTCAAAATGCGAAAACACTATGTGAATTACGAAAATGAAGCAAGGTATTTTCGTTTTTATGCTCGAAAAGGAAAGAAATTATTCACAATCCAAGAGTGCAAGCAAGCATGGCGATATTGAATTGGATCTTTTTATTAACCTTAGCTGACATGTTTCAACTATCATTAAGTACAGCAATACTTTGTCTTAACAGACATTATGTTTCCCTCCAGTAATGGCATTATTGGGGTTTTAAAAATCAAATTTGTGTTCTCTCAATGCTAAGTATGATTCTAAAATTTTTATTTCAAGTTGTAAAGAAATCTTGGCTACTGCATTTTTTTTTCTTTCTTTCTTTATTTTTTTTAAAAAGATGTTATGACTGAATTTTTAATTTCGTTTTCAACAGGGGATGAAACATATAGAGTCAGTGAAAAAGATGTGTAATCGTATTCATTAACCTTCGACATTTTAGCATTTTGTGAAAGTTTTTTTTCCCCAATTTAAGCTTTTTTTTCCAAAGAACGTTTGAACTCAGCCTAAACCCTGGTATTATGTAATGTGTTCTCTACAATCTAAATGTCTATGTCTTCAGTTGGAGCTTTTCTCAATCATTGATATTCAACTTGTGGATTGAAGTTCATTTCCAATGGATCCTTCGTAAATAAGTAAGTACAAAAATTTTATTAGTACTATGTACAATTTAATGTGTTCAATATATAAATCTAAATGTTTGTGTGTGCACAAATTTGATCATTAGTATGTAAAATTTAATGTGTTCTTTGTATAAATCTCAATGTCTTTGTATGTCTTTGCCTTCAGTTGAATCTTTTCTCCATCATTGCCCTTCCACTTACCTGGATTCAAGTTCATTTGCAATGGAACCTTCATAAATAAGTAAGCACAAAAATTTTATTTGTATTATGTAAAATTCAATGTGTGCTCTATATGTCTAAATATCTGCTTGCCTTTGATTTCACAGCTGATGCCTTTCTCCATCAGTATTATTAGATTCTCCACTTGTCTGGGTTTAAGCTCATTTGTAATAGAATCTTCCCAATTTAGTAAGTAAAAATTTCATTATCAACATGTGTTTCCTTTCTTTAATCTATATGTGTGTTCTGATGTTTGGCCAAATTTTCAAAAATATGCTTCAAGTACTCTAGAATGTCGTAAAGGTAATTAGAAATAGCTAGAAAGAATGGTTTTGATTAAAAGGTCTAGAAAATTGTAACAATCTGTATTCGGATAAAAAGATGGGGCACTCCCCCCGAAATCTTCCAAGTACAGAGTTCCAAAAACGCACTAGGGGGGGGAGCGAATGATCTTTGATCATGTTAGGAAGAGGGGGGGGGGTAAAGATAATAAATATTTGAAATAAAATAGTGATCAAATTAAGAAATGGGATGTTTTACAGTTTTTTTCAGGGTTGGCAAAAACCCGGGGTTTTTTAAAAAAGCCCATGGACCCAGGGTTTTTTGGGTTTTTTTAAATAAAATCCAAAAAAACCCAACTAAAACTGGGTTTTTTAAAATAAATGTGTTTTTTTTTTTGTCTTTTTTTAGGGAAAATGTAGGGTACTTGTAACATATTGTAGCGTAAGTACATGGACAAAGCGCAAAAATTGTCTTGGGGTAAAAAAAGCTGGAAAACTAGTTAAAATTCAGCGTTTTCTGAAGAAAAGTATAAAAGACAACAAAACCCAAGAATGGTGAAGTTCCAGATTTTTTAGTTTCCATGATTACCAACAGTTAAGGCAAAGGTACTTCTCGAGTGATAAAATCTATTGTTTGTTTTTAATTACTACGATTTTTTTTTTTTTTTTTGCATTTTACTTTATTGTATTTCATTTTGTTATGCAAAACGACTGTAGAACCTCAAGTAGTTTAAATCCCTTTTTACTTAATTCCAGCTTAATCAAGACATTTCTCTGAACTTTATGTTGCCTGTTTTTCTATTTCTGTGTACAGAGTAAGAACTATCAAACTTTTTCGTAAGATAATGAAAATACTGTACATCCTATTCTGTTTTCTGTCTGACCGTTTGAGAAACCTGTTGATTTCTAAAAAATATACCTTGTTTATTCGAGATTTGTGACATGTTGGTCCTCTGTACAATCTACAAATATTGAGAAAATCAGACGGGACAGGACTAAGTCAAGATAATTTGAGTTATTAACCAGTTAAAGAAAAAAGTTTAATATATTTATTCAAAATCTTTGAAGTATTTTTTTTTAATGCTGTCAAGAGTTAAAAAATACTATTAAAGTTCAAAATTCATTTTTTATTCCATTGTCTGTGGTAAAGAACAAATAAAAAATAAGTTTAAATTGTGAAAGTATATAAATTAATCAATTTTTTGAAAAACTTCTCAGAAAATTTAAAAAACCCAAAAGTGGGCTAAATAATGGATTTTTTTAAATGGGTTTTTTCAAAAAAAACCATTGGGTCCAACCCAATTGGGTCCAATCCGGCCAACCCTGGTTTTTTTTCAACTTATTTTTAAAATTTCTTAAGTAAACTTCTAAAGATAGCCTTGTGTTTCTGTAATTCTATCTTTGCCAAATAAAATAAATTTTACTTTTATAAATAACTTCATATTTTATGCAATGCCCAATGATTTGTAAGTAAGTTAACGTTTAGTACCAAACAATTTTCATTTATTTTGTACTGTTGATAATTACTTTCTATTTGGGGACTAAGTAATTTAATGATTTAATTGCTGAATAATTAATGGTTAAAAAATATTGTTCACGAAAATTGAATCTGCATAAGTTCCTAAAGTCGTTGATACCATATTCATACAAGAGCACAAAAAACACAACTCCATTGCCTTTCACATCGTTTCATTCACTAGACTACACAGACACGGACGAACACAGAACTATACACGCTAGATGATATTAAGCAGCTGGCCTGTATCCACACCCTCTTTCCCCTTAAAGACCCTCATTCTCTTCAAGATTCTGGCTAACAAATATTTTTCTTCCTTTCTTTCTTTATTTTATTATCAAATGATAGTTACTGTGTAAAGGTATTGTTGTTCTTCTATTTGGTAAATTAATATTGAAAATTTTTACTTAAAGGAAAGTATGTACCAGATACACTGAATCAGTTTGTAATTTAATGGAAAGTGGATTTTTCTAAATGATTCTTAAAAGTCCAATAAAAAAATTAAAATGTGAGTGTAATTGAATATGATGACGAATTGTCATCGTGTTTGAAGAAGGTTTATTTTTTAGGGGAAAGATGGATGGGAAAAAAAAATTGATGGTACAAATTGGGATACCAAAAAAGCCCCATACTTGACCGTTCACAAGACAAATACAAGTACAAAACTGACGACCAGCAACAGGCTCTGGGCCCAGCTAGACTGGTCCTAATCAATTTACAATCCCCAGTGAAGATCAATGGCCCTCTTAAAACTATCTACTCCCTTGCTCATTACCACCTCTTCTGGTAAACTGTTCCAAGGTTCCACTACCCTGCTAAAATAATAATTTTTCCTAACATCCATGTTAGCCTGAGATTTAAATAGCTTAAAACAATGACCCCTTGTCCTGTTTTCAGTGCTAAACTTCAGCCGCGTAACATCTTTCATTTTAATAAATTTAATCAATTGAATCATGTCCCCTCAGTCTCTTCTTTGCTCAAGACTGTACATTTTTGGCCTTCTAAGCCTGGAATCATAGTCTAAGTGAGAAAGTCCATTTATTACCTTGTAGTCCGCCATTGAGCCCTTTTCCAATATGTTAATGTCTTTCTTAAGATAAGGAGACCAAAACTGAACAGCATACTCCAAATGAGGTGTTACCAAACTTCTATATAAGGGCAGAAGAACTTCTTTACATTTGTTTGAAATAGATCTATTGATAAACCCAAGCATCTTATTGGCCTTGTTACTAGCAATGCTGCACTGTTAACTAAACTTTAAACCCTGACTTATTAAAACCCCCAGATCAGTAACTTTGTCTGCCTGACTAATGACTGAACCTTGCAAATAATAACTTGTACACTTATTTCCATGCCCTAAATCAGGGGCGGCATTTCAGCATTTCATTTGGGGGGTCGAGTTTCTTAAATATGAATTACCACAGTATGGAACCAAAACACATATTGGCTAACAGCAAGTAAGTAATCATAGTATGAGTTTAGAGTTAATAAAAATAAGTGTTCTAAAACAATTTAAATTTTCATGACAAAATTTGTAGTTCGTTTTAGAATATGTTATCACACCAAGTGCTTTGATACTAGTTTTCACCTTTTGATAAAGTTTTGATGCTTGATTTTTAAAATACGGAAGAAGAGGAAATCTTATTACTAATCCAGCAATGCCCAATGTCATGCTCTTTCTTCAGCTAAGTTTTTTTTTTTTTCCCCCATTGTGCTTCGAAAACAATTCTCTAACCTCCTGAAACACGAAAACGATTTTCTCTATTAGCTGAACTGAGTGAAATAGTTGAAAAATAATTGAAAAGTAACAAAGTTACCTATGAAAACACACCTTTCACATCTTGCTCTTCAAAATCACCCAGGTAACTTTAAAAAATGTGATAATCTTCATTATTCATTATTGAATTTTATATTCTAGGCTAGTCTCTAAACAATTTTTCATGCCTCATGCTATAAATTTTACTTATAATTGAATCAATTTATTTTCGTTTTCAGCATCCAATCCAGATAATAAAGAGCTAACAATACAGGAAAATATTTATCATCAAATCTTGTGTTAATTTCAGTAGAAACTGAATCTATTATTTTATACAATATGTTAAATCAAGGTTTGACTTTACATCATCATGTGTATTTTGGTCACCTCTTCTAAATTCATTTGAATATTCTTTGCACCTTTTTAAAATTCTCTCGAGCAAGAATTTTTTTGAAAAGATTCACGCTTGGTTGAAATATACATCCATGTGAAATGTATTGATAGTTTCAATTGTAGCTTAAACTGAAGCTTGAACAGTCCAAAAATTAAGGTTAGCTGATTGAAAATGTTTTGATAGAGTAAAGCATTGTTCAAAAACTCTCCGCAATACAAACAAAATGAGTAAAAATTCATATGAAGAGGAAGACATGTTAAAGGACATTAGCTTCTTCAGTATTGAAAGAGCAGTTTTCCAAAATCAATGCTTGGGAATTATCTAGAAGGGTTTTTATGGTTTAAAACACCATCTTGTGTTGCCTCTTGAAAGCCCTCTTGTGTCACCCTGAGATTGCATTGTTAAAGAGCCCACAGAAAAGATATTTGTTGATATGAGATATTTTTTTTAAATGGTATGAATTTTTAAGGCGTATCTATTAAAAGAGTTGAGCAGTTGAAATGTGTTTCTAGCAGAAGAAAGTGATGAACTCTCATTTAATAGACACACTTAAAAGGTGAGCGTAAAAATGAATGTAAAATATCAAGGAATTTAGTAAAAATCATGCAGCCACACCACTGCCCGGGCCTCTCACAAGGGTGGTTACACAGAGCACACAAGAATGAAATATTTAGCCTATATGAGGTTTCCGTCTTTAGTTAAAATTAACCATGATTCTTCGTCAGTCTTTTCTGTTCTGAAAAGGCCAGTAAAGGATTGATGAATTTCTAATCATTTTTTAAAAAAACGTAAAACACTTGCTCATGTCTGAAAATACGTATGTCGAGTTTCTTCAACCATTACGAAGAACCAGCAAGATTCTTTTTTCATGATCATTGGTTTGCGATTTACGTAAAGTGAATTTGCTCGTTTTTTATCATTCCTCTCAAAAAAATTTGGGGGTGCGACCGCCCCCTCTTGACGCCCCTATTTGCCGCCCCTGCCCTAAATGTAGCACTTGACATTTCCCAACATTAACAGCCAAACCCCATTTATCAGCCCACTCTGTAATATGATCTAGATCCTCTTGCAGCTGTTTTGCTTGTTCTTCATTTTCTACAGTCCCCATAACTTTGACATCATCAGCAAAACGATTCATGCTCCCTGAATTATTTTTGTGAATATCGTTCATAAAGACAATGAACAAAACAGGCCCTAACACTGATCCTTGAGGAACCCCGCTTAAAACCTCACTCCAATTAGAATAATTTCCCCTTACAACTACCCTTTATTTCCTTCCAGTCAGCCTGTTTTCTACCCAAATGAAAGTTTTCCCTTTTATTCCTATATCAGCTAATTTGCTAAGTAGAGCAACATGCGGTACCTTATCGAAAGCTTTTTGAAAATCAATGTAAACAACATCTACAGGCTTCTTATTGTCCAAAGCCATGGTAACTTTATCATAGAAATGTAATAAATTAGTTGCACAAGATTTACCTTTCCTGAAACCGTACTGAAAACTAGTCAATAGATTATTAATTTCTAGAAAATTTACTATTTTAATTTTTATCAATGTTTCAAAAATTTTGAAAACCACCGAACTTAGACTCACAGGTCTATAATTTCCCGCACTCCTTTTAGACCCTTTCTTGAAGAGCTGTGTAATGTTAGCCAGCTTCCAATCCTCTGGCACTGTCCCCGAGTTATAAGAAGCATTGAAAATATTTGCGATTACGTCTGCTAATTCTTCTGCACATTCAACTAAAATTTTGGATAAATATTATCAGGTCCCAGAGCCTTAGTCTCTTTAATTTTTTTCAAATGAAGTAAAACGTCATCCCTGGAAAATACAAAGTCCTCAAGCTGTACTATAGCTTGTGTCTTGTTGGTGTCAACTGTTGAGATACAGTTATCGTTAAAAACACTCGAAAAAAGTTATTAAGAACTTTAGCAATATCACTATCGTCCTGAATTAAAATTCCGTGCTCATCAACCAGTGGCCCAATATGACTATTTCGAACTTTCCCCGAATTAGCGTATGCAAAAAACCTCTTGGGATTCCTGTTTATGTTATCTGCCAGTCTTTGCTCCAACTCTCTTTTCTGAAGCCGTGCCAAATACTTAAATTTACGCCTTGCCTTACAATATTGGAGCCTGTCTGCACTGTGACCAGTTTCTCTAAACCTATGAAAAGCAGCTTGCTTGTAATTTAGAGCGTCTTTAGTTTCCCTGGAGGCCAGGTTAGACATACCTGATCAAAAAAAAAAAAAGTCATGGATAAATTGTTAGTTCTTTGCAACAATGCTTCTTTTAATACTGAAACAGAAAAGCCAGTTGTAACTGAAATTGAAGGAAACCAAACTGAAAAGTAAAACATTTGCCTAGAAAAAGATAGAATATATTTTAATAATGCAAAAAATAAATGTGTATAAATTCTTGAAGCTAAAAATGAAGATAAAAATATTGAGGAAAACTTAATAAGTAAAGATCATTATACTTTAATAATGTACTCTTCTAGCAAAGTGGTAGATGATCCATCCGGGGCTGCTTTGAGATCTGTCAAGCTATAACTTCACATTCTCACTTAAGAGAAAATGATGATATTTGTGATGAAATAAGAAATGAAAATTTAAAAATATTGTGTGGAAGAATATTTTTGCCATTAATTTTAACCAGAGAGGTGAAATTAATGCCAGAATTGTACCAGAAAGGCAAACAATAAATATACAAATCTGAAGTTGATTTCAACTAGTATATTTTGATTGTGCTGAAAGTAAATTAATTGTTGCGTAACTTTTTTTTTCTTGTACTTAAACAACATAATTGTTATTTTCTGATGATGTATTAAAAAGCTCAGTCCACAAAACTTTTTTTTAGTTATAACCCTTTGCGAATCTGACAATCGACCCTGTTAAAAAACTATAAAAAGCGACAACTATAGATAAAAACCCCCATCGCATGTATATTTTTATACACGCTTTTCTGTATGACAGTCATTCAGATTGAGACTGTAACATAGTAACTTCCACCCCCTACACGTTTTATTGTGAGTTACTTTCTATAACAAAGTTAGGTCTATAACAAAATTTTTTTGGTCCCTTCAATTTTCCTATAAACAAGCACGACATGGAAAAAAAAGAACTTGACCACACTCTAGGAATATTTTGCTTTTTTTTGTAGCGTTAAACCTTTTATAATTTGTATTTTTTCACTTTACAGAATTTAATCTGCTGAACTTTTTTGGTACCAACGTTACCTAGATCTGCGACAGGCTAATAAAACTTTTGTAGTTCTGTTTGAAGTATGTTTTATCATTCAAACTGAAGAATGGCTAATATCTTTAGCTGCCCATTTGACTTTAAGTAATTAGCCTGATTTTTCACTAAAATGTCCAAAATGGAATGATAAAATATAATTACCCCTCATTTGAAATTTCGAGTGTTTAGAATGAAGCTCTTGATGAAAAAAATACTTAATATATAGTTAGTTGAATTACCTAGGCAATTGCGGAATTGCTTCCAAACGTGTATTAAGGGCGCTAATCGCATATGCTCTACCAGCACACTGTCTTATGACGTTCACTGGTATCAACTGCGTTCTTTGCTCTAGTTGCTGGTCTCTCTCTCTTTTAAAGTAGTTCATTTAGTTGAGTTATTTCAAACCATTAAAATTATTACTTCTAGTACAAATGAAGACACTGTATTTATATGTAAACAATTTGAAAGTAGAAAAACACAATTGTAAGTCAAGCTCTTTCTTCAGCATCGTAAATGATAATTAAACTTCCAAATGTAGCATAGGATGATGACTCCGATAGATCAGCATCATTTCTTATCATGGCTGCTTTAAAAGATATAAGAGTGTGGTAAGATCTCATCTGTAGTAATTAGTATGCTGTTTAGTTTGAGTCTCCTTATCTGAAGAAAGAAATTTTTTTATTGTAAAGGGCTCAAAGAAGGCCTTCTGGGTTGGTAAGAGGACTTTTATATTTAGATAATGGTGCCAGACTTAAAAGTCTTAATATGTATATCCTGGAGCAAAGGAGAGTCAGATGGGACATGATTAAGTTGCTTAAATTTATCAATATGAAAGATGTTAATGGGTTTTAAATTTTTGCATGGAATGCCGGGCAAGGGGTCATTGTTTTAAGCTATTCAAATACTAGGCTAAACTAGAAATTAGAAAAAATTATTACTTTGGTAGGGTTTTTGGGCACTTGGAACAGTTTATCGGAAGCGGCCGTAATGATTAAGGGGGTAGATAGCTTTAACAGGGCCATAGATCTTTATTAGGGACTAACTGACCGAGGACTAGCTAAGCTGAGCCCAGAGCCTGTTGATGGTCGTCACATTTATATTTGAATAATTGCCAAAGAAGATTCCTCCAAAGAAGTTGATCGTCGCAAAATCAGAAGGAAAAGAAGAAAAATACCCATTAACTTGAAAAGAAAAATGAGTAATAACACTTTTCATAAGAATATGCTGTGCTTTGACGGTCGATGGAGCAATATTTTGATTCAAATTAAGGAATGAAAAAAAAATACTAGAAAAACAACAGAAGACCAAGTTGTTTTACTCTCATGACTTAAATCAAAGTGATATCCTTGTAACTCCTATGTCTGGTAGCTCTCATAACATTAAAACACGCATGTTAACTTTTTGAAAGAAAATTATTGATCATTCTAAGTTACACGCTGTGTAAGTGCAAACAGTTATCAATACAGATTTTAAAAGTGGAGTCATAAGGGAAATTGAGATTTCCATTGGACGTTCTTTGCAATGGTTTATGTATGAATTTCTTACGCCATTTTTAATGCCCATTCTAACGCCTTTTACACCAACATTTGAATGTAAATAACCGCTGGGCCAAAAGGATATGGTTCAGAAATTGGAAAAAAACGAGAATCCTTTGAAGATATGGCTGTAGTAAACTTTTAAAAAGTAGATGCATCTTTAGCAGAGGTTGCACCTGATGAACTTTGTACAGATCAATGGTATATCTACAAAATGCGGAATGGAATTCCAAACAAAAATATTTCATTCTGCTTGTTAAGAAAGATTATAGTAATTGTAGAAAGTTGACGACAACAAATATAACTTTTTGATTTCGAGAAAATGCCCATCAGAGAACGTGACAGTTCCAATAGAATATGTTGTTAGAGTTCTATAATATTCAATTATATTAAGTCTAAGTTATCATGTTGGATTGGAAGTGAATACTTTTACAATTTTCGTTATAATAAAATATTGTAGTTATGTCAAGAAAACATTCTGTTGTCAGTGTCGGCCAACAATATGGGCGAGAGAGATGGGTCTTCAACAGCTTTAAAAGGGAAAGAATGGTTAAACTCGATAGCTCTGTTCAAGATTCTTACAATAAATTTCAATGCAGGTAACTATTTGACTTTAATGGACTGGAACTCAGTTGCACTTATAAAATTTGGCGCTGCGAGCTCATTTACAATGCTAAAGAAAAGCCTTGACTTATAATCAGGAATTTGCACATTTTCTAAAATTATTTTCAAACGCTAAAAAACAAAAAATCTTGAAGAAAAATACTTTTTTTTTCTATTTTGGAGTCCTGATTCTTGTTACAAAAGAGTTTTAATCCCGCACTATATTTTGTATCTCAGAAACGCAACAGAATACAAAGTTGGCGTACCGACGTCACAGTTCACGCTTGGCGCCGAGCTCACTTACTGATAGGGGAAAAACTAGCCGATCTCGATATTGAGATCCAAGTACACCTTGTTTACATCGTATTTTTTTCTTTGGTTTGCCATGGCTGACGCGAAAAAACCTTACTACAAATATTGCATCGTACCTCGATGTAAAAGTACAACAGTCAAGTGCAAAGACAAGTTATTTTTTAGTGTTCCGAAAGAAAACGGAATCCGTAAAAAATGGATCAAGGCGATGAAAAGGGACGAGAAACTCAACTCCAAACTATCGAATAAATCGTCTTTATGGTGTTGTGAAGATCATTTTTCGGTAAGTACACATTTGAATCAATATTTTTTCATAGTATTTCATTTGTAATGAAATATATAAAGGCATCGTTCAGGAAGTTGATTTACTGTGATGCTTTTAAGCGATTCTCGAAAAAAATGTCCCGTGCGTAACGCTAAGTTTTTAACTTTATTCAAGGAACTATTAATTAAAAATGGGATTAACTGATGCTTTGATAGTATATTAAAGCATGTATTATTCCCCTACAGCATTTTTTTTTTTTTTTTGGAAGACTTTCGTTAGCTGGAAAAAAAAAAAAAATCTTAGTGTTACGCACGGGACATTTTTTCGAGAATCGCCCTTTTAAATACTGCAAAACTATCTAATCAACTTTTATGGGGAACAGAACATTTTACTCATTGTTTGTTATTAATTTCTGTAATATCGTAAAAGATATTCAAGTAGTATTTTATCCAAAAAAAAAAAAAAAAACAGCGAAAGAACTTTCTTTTCTAAACATCAATCAAGTACTAGGGAGTAGCAAGTTTCGAAAATCTTTGAATTAAACTTTGTTTAAAGACATAAAACAACCAGATACATAATTTCTGTGAACTTAGAATTTGTTTTCTGTTTAAATTAGAGATGACATGAAGCGATGAAAAATATTTGACAACAAATTAATAATTTGAACAAATTTTTATACTTATAAATAGAATATTACTTTAAAAGAAATTAATTCCTGGCCTGATATAAATGCTAAAAGCTATTTATTTATTTATTTATTTATTTTTTGGAAGTTTCAACAATAGAAATGTCTAAAAGAGCCAGAAACTTCCATCTCTAGTTTAAATAATTCGAAGGGTAGGTATACTGTGCAGTGGGAAATCATATTTATCAGTATGTCTTATCACTAGGAGAATAAATAATATTCACAGATCAATGAAATTGGACTTAGTTATTACTATCTTTGTAATTTAGCAAAAATGTTCAAATAAAAAAAAAAAAAACATCAATATATATCAATTACACTAATACTTATTTTATTATTTTAAACTTAATAAATTGTCATGATGATTTACACACATACACATGTATGTTAAATTAACTACATTGAATGAAATTTTGATAGTTAGTGTATCAAAAAATTTTTTGGTCAATTTCCTTTAAAAAATAATAGTCTATATGCTTTCACTATAATGGGCTCTACTTTATTCTGAGTTCATACAAAACTTAAATTTCACATTTTGCTAAAATACGATTTTATTATGAGTAATTTACTATTTAATGATTGAATACGTTGATCAGAGTCAGATAAAATTATAAAGTATCTGCGCACGCAACTCAAAAGTATCTGCAAGCTAATCATTGTCTATTACGTAAAAAAAAAAAATAGATAAATAAAATAAAAGGGGGGGGGGCAGTTTGTCCCGGTTTCAAAAAAACTAGAAAAAATATTTCTAATCGTAAGAAATAGCAGGTAAATGCTTTGAGGTTACAAGGAACTGATTTTCACACCAATTATTAAAACTTATGGGTGCAAAGACCTAAGCTAAATTTAAAATTGCATTCGTAAGCTCAATGTATCCGTACGTCAGCGGATGTATCCGCGCACGGCGTGCGCGTGTGCGTCTACATAATCTAGCTCTGACGTTGATTAATAATTAACTACAGTTTACTAAGACTAGCCCAGCCGGGCGAAGAGCCTGTTGCCGGGTTGTCACATTTGTATTTGTATACTCATTGAAGGCACAGGCTTGATTAAGGTATGTTCGAAGCCGCAGGTACACCAGATCTGTAACTTAACTTATAAAAAAAAATTGAGTAATTGCATACAATCAAGCCTGTTTATCTCGAACCTGGCTATCTGAAAAAAACCTCCCCAAGTTAGATTTTCAATTTCCTTGGATTTATCCCAGAAATTCAATGTCAACCTTTAACAACAGTAAAACGTAACAACAAAAAGCATTTCTTTTAATATTAGCTGCCATGGAACCAAAACTAAAGGTCTCGTAAAACATGTTGCCCAGGGCCTACAGCAAAATAGGGTATTTCGGTACACTTTCAAGCTTTGATTATAAAAAAAGAAGAAGAAAAAATTAATTTGATATTTTGGGTTAAAGCTATGGTACTGTTTAAAATGTAAAAAATCTACTTACAAAGTTTTGCACACTACGAAAACTTCTTGTTTTTTAGCGGGATTCGAAATTACTGCTGGTCCACTGGTATCAGACCCGTAAAACTTGGCTTGGACCACCATAAACAAATACTCAGTGGTCCTTGGAACACCAATTTTTTTATAGAATAAAAAAAATGTGGGTGGTTATTTAGTGCTAAGTTTAACTTAGACAAGTGAAGTTGTCTGTGGACCAGTTTATAATCATGTTCACTTGTCCAATGGGCGAGTAAAATTTTTTATTGATTTCTAACACTGTTAAGCTTTTTGATTGCAGCCTAGCTTGTAAGCCAGTAATGTAGCCAAAAGTGAATTGCTTCTACTTTTCATGATATCACCTTTAAAAAAAATTAACAACCAAAAATATTTGACTGTATACTTAAGCGTAACTCAAACAGCGTTCGCACATCAGGTTCCCCACATAAAGCGTACAATACGGCTTGCTGTCATGGCAAAGCTGGCTGAAAACTGGTTTTAGGGAGAAAGTACGTTGGTGACGGGATGTGCTGATGCAGTGTGAATGTTGCATTGAGTTGTTGGAGATTAGAAAGTAAGTAGCCTTGCCCTCTTCCAAAATTCGAGTTAGCCACTATACTTCTCAAATCTAATAGCATTAAAATATATTTGGATATTTATTGACTCTTCATTGTTAATGCATATTATATCATATTTTTCAATATGTGAAGTACATTAGGCTCTTTTATTTATTTACAGTTAAAGGATGACATGGAAAATTATCTTCAGTGGAGTTTGACGAAAGATGTCAGAAGACTGAAGTTAAAACCAGGCACTGTCCCTCACCTTTTCCATTGCCAATCACAGAATGTGGAGGTGCCGATAGAACGGAAAGGGGCAAAGAAACGGGCACAGATGTTCCTTGTGCAAGAAGCATTTGCTTCAGCTGCTGCACAAAACAGAAGTGAACCTACACAAGATGCCCAAGAAGATCTTGATATTGCTATACCTCGTTTCTGCGACAAAAGTACACAAACAGAGGAAAATATATTGAAAAAACCGGTGAAATATTTTAGGAGCAAAGGAATCAATACATCAGTTGCTATAAGATCAGTTGCAACATCACCGGTGAAATTTAATGTACCTGAATTTATAACTGATTTAAGCTGTTTGCCTGCCAAGGACTTTCTCATACCTCGAGAGGAAAATGAACACCGTGGAGATAGTGAATTTGAATCCCCCAGTAAAAGCAGCAGTGGAGCTTCGCAGTGGAGCCCAAGTGAAAGCTCCGAATGTTCGGAGGATGAAGATGAAAGATGGGAGAGGAATGATCGCATGCGTTCATTTACTATCTTTTTTATCGAGAGAAACCCAAAGCTGTTTCTGGGTCTTCCCACAGAAAGTTTTTTTATAATTCAAAATCTTCAGCAACATGCAGAAATACCTGTTCGGGACATCTACATGGTGTTAAAGAAAATAAGGCTTGACTTGCCATTTTCAATTCTGGCCATTGACTTTGGATGCCACTTAAGTACAGTAAGCAGGGTATTTTCAAAGTCGCTTCCTGTGTTGGCCAAATTTTTACAGGAGCTAATTTTGTGGCCAGAAAACGAAGAAATTTGTGCACGCATGCCTATCCCATTTCGAGCTAGGTATGCTAAAGTCAATTCCATCATCGACTGTATGGAAATTGAAATTGAGAGACCTAGTAACCCTGTGCACCAAGCTCTCACATGGTCAGCTTATTATAACTGCAACACAGTGAAATACCTAATTTCATGCACGCCAGATGGACTGGTGTCCTTTGTGTCCGAAGGGTTTGGAGGAAGGGCATCCGATGCCATAATAGTTCAGAACTGTGGCTACTTGGATCAATTAAATAGCCCAGCTCTTATCATGGCAGATCGAGGATTTAAGAATGTTGCTCATCTCTTAGAGCAGAAAGGGTGTGCTCTCGTTCGCCCTCCATCAGTCTCTGTGGCACAAAAAAGCTCTAAGGCAGAAGTGCAACAGTCAAAGCGGATAGCTGCTCTTAGAATCCACGTTGAAAGAGTGATTGGCCGATTGCGTGAGTTTCGAATGCTGAGCCCGCATGCCTGCATAGACAAAAATCTAATACCATTGCTGGATTTTGCTATGATTGTCGGATGCGGCATTATCAATATGCAGGACAATTTGATGAAAAAACAAATTTAATATTTTTTAATGCCAAGTTGTATAGAGATAGCAAGAATTTCATTTGAGGGTTTATATTCCATTTGTAACTAAATTCAATGATTTTTTAACTGCATATATCTATAGCTTAACCTGTAACTCAATCATTTTTTAAAATATCAAACTAAATGTTGTTCTAACATATATAATGAAATCATGAGTCTACTTCAAGTTTCTTATTAAATATAATGCTTTGCTTATACAAAGGTATTGAAATACTTTTAATCACACTTTGAAATATTTAAAAAAAAAATTGTAGCTATAGCAATTTTCAGAGTTGAATGTGTTTTTATTTTAAAGTGTTAAACAATCTTATAAGATTCCCTTAAAATACCAGGAATTATTTCCCTTCATTTTGTGTTGTGTATGTATCTAATTTGATCTCTGATAACTTAATCTATTATTTTCAATGTTCATTAAAATGTTACTTTTATACTTAAAACACACTGTCAATAATGTTTTTTTAAATAATCAGAATATATTTTCGAAGGTATCAAGTACTTTTAATCAGTGTATAGTAATTTAAAATATCTATGTTCCCATGAATTTATTTTCTCATTTCGTCAATATGTACATTGTAACAACGTTTAAAAAAAAAATCAGAACATATTTTCGTACTTATCAAATACTTTTAATCACCATATAAAGTAATGTAAAATATTTGTTTACCATGTATTTATTTTTTAAGTTTTTTCAACATGTATACAGCTTAATTTGTGGGAACTTAATGAGGTTTTTAAGGTGATCATTTGTGTCCTATGCTCCTGCATAAAATGCTTTGTGTCTATTATTTTGGGAGGAATATTAGCAACAACAACTATCATTACTTATCAGTTTATTTCTGTAGTTATTAAGCATAGAAAGAATTGGTTAAAATTTCAGAAATTATTTTCTTAAACTTTGCTAATATGTATATAGTTTACCTGTGATAACTTCATTTGTTTTTTTCAATTTTCATTAAAATATTACATTTATATATAAAATAAAATTTTCAATGTTCATTAAAATGTTACTTTCATATATAAAATAAATTGTTATCCATGTTTTTAAAAATAATATGTATATAGTTTAGCTAATATGTAAATAAATGTCATTAAAATATTACTTTCATATATAAAATAAATTGTTATCCATGTTTTCAAAAATAATATGTATATAGTTTTGCTAATATGTATATAGTTTACCTGTGATAACTTTATTTGTTTTGTTTTGTTTTTTTTTCAATGCACAGCACATCACATTTCTTTAAAGTTGTTTGCTTAGAAAGATTTGGCTGAAGGTTAATGAACGATTTTCGTAAAAATTGTTAATATGTATATAGTTTTATCTGTAGTTAACTTAATCAGCTCTTTAAAATGTTCATTTGAATACTATTTTGATTCAAAAGTGTCCAACTATGCATTTATAAATATTCAAAACATATTTCAAGAAAGGTAAAAAGGAATCTAAAAGAACTGTACAATCATGTATTTGTACCCTACAGATGTCATATATGTGGTTCTCATGCATCAGTGCGCAAGAGTGTTCTACTATTTTTTATTATATAAATTTTAAACTAAGAGATGATTATGAATATAAATAAAATTTCTGTATACTCTTTACATAAATAAAATTCTGAGTTATATGGTGCATTTCAAATTTAATTTCTGATTCATTGACTACTATTATATAAATTATTTCAACAATACATATAAGTTAATATTTCATTCAATTTTTAAACATTCATTTGCTGGCGTATTTGTTTGTCATTCATTCATTGAATACTTTTTTTTAGTACTGGAAATACAGCCAGCTTCCAAAAATTAGTGCACTTTTGCAGTACATCATTACAATAGATTTGATCATAGTCTATTTTTACAACAGTAACCCTCTTTGATGTCTCAAATTCCGGATCTGCAACACAGAATAAACATTGTCTCTTTTCATGAAAAAACATTTGCATTTGGACTTGGCCATAAAACTTTGGGGTGATGTGTCCATTTTTTATGTACGTCTTGAATGCTTTTTCCGTTGTTGGGCATTTAATTTCAATGGTGAATTCGCTGCAAATGCCATCTGGAGATGCCCCCAAAACAGGAAACTCCTTTGACACTTTAAATCCAACTTGCTCAATCTTTATTTGGTGCAACTTCTCCACTTCTTTTTTGACATAGTTCTCCAGATTTCTCCCCCGTGCCATAGCTGCAGTATCTTTAAGGCTGGATGCACCCAATATGAGCTCAACAAGGGATCCATCTGGAGTGTGGCATTGCGCAGCCTCATGTGCCTTGGATGCTGTTATTCTGGCATAGCGCAGCTCGAACCATACTGCGCTCTTATGTTGCTGAGTCGTCTCCAGTGCAGCTTTCACACACACTTCATCAGTAATTTCGCTCGAGCAAAACTTCAAAAAGTCATCTGCACAATTTCCCAAGTTGTTTTTAATAAATTTAATTAAAAGCAGGTGCAAAGACATTTCGCTGACGTCAGAAAATTTTTTGAAGTATTTTGGGAGCACACTATTGTGCCTCTCATTAGTTTCCACTTCTTTCAATACAGTAGCTAAGAAGCCACTTCCCGTCAGAGGCAGATCAATTTTCCTCTTTCCTAGCTCCTTAGCTTTGATAAACTTCAACGATTTTCCAACCGTTGAAAGTCTTGAACCTTTCCAGTAAGAGCGAACGGAGGTTGGAGATGGTTCTTCGCTTCGTCGATGCAACCAGGTTAACAACGCAATGGCATGTTTACATCCTCCTACAAAACAAAGAAAATTTTCAACAAACAGCATTACAAAACATTTTACTAAACATGGTAGATGGACCTGTCTAGAGATTTGAACCATATGGAAATTTCAATATGGGTAAATCTTATATTATTGAAAACCAGGGTTTGCCGATATATATCCGATATTTATTTTGAAAATATCATGATACTTTCGATATTTATTTTTTCAACTACGGTCTTTTTAATAAAAAAAGTATATTAATCATAGTAATAGTTAATTTATTATTAAAAATAACCTAATAGTTATCTACTATATCTTTATGATTTATGAACATTGTTAATATAACAAAGTATAATAACCTCATAAAGTACTGCATTGATAACGAAAATTTGGTGCTCCCCTCCCTGAATGCCACTGTTGTTACACACACACAAAGACAACAAAAAGTGCAAAAAAATCTTATTTCCACTTGAAGTATTACTTAATGGAGAATGGACATTTTCTGCCCCCCCCCCCTCCAGGGCTGTCGACAGGATTTGTGGGCCCCTATGCAAGTTTCTTCAGGGCCCCTTAATTTTTTAGTTTAACCTCCTCTTTCTCGGCTACATTTTCACATAAATATCATAAATAATGTTAGTTGGTCTAATAAAAAGGGTTTTTTTCAGTTAAAATTGGTTCGCAATGGGGAACCCTTTTTGTAGTTCGGACAACTTTATGTCAATAGCAAAACAGGCCATTTTATAACTTTTTCCCTCGCGATGTGTTTTTTGCTCCGCGTGTGTGTGTGTTTAACAAAAAAATAAATAAACAAATAAACAATTTCTGCTGAGCTGTCTTTTTTTTTTTTTACCTTGGAGGAAGAAGGACATTAGAAGAGTGATGCAGGGAGCTCCTTTGGGTTGAGGGTAGAATATCTCCAATTTTAGGGGGTCCGGGGTTTTTTTTTTGAAAAATACATTTAAAAAATCTGCATTTTTAGGCCTTATACGGGATAATAGGAACTACAAAAACATCGGGGAAAAAAATGGAAAACAATAAATTTCTTAAACTTCATATTTTTTTGCAAACTAAGACAATACAAAATACAAATTGCTCGTGATTCGACAAATTGTTGATATAAATCGACAAAGAGGAAGAGCGAAGGAGGAGAAACAATGACGCGTTGTCCCTTGCTCACATCGACTATGGGTATAATTAGTTTTTGATCATCATCCCTTCAACTCATCAACAAACACAATACTGAATTAACTGGAAAACGATCAAGATTAAAAAATGCTTAAAAAGAAATGGTGGAATTATTTAGAAATTAGACAACGAGAAAATAACACTTGGACAATTCCTACTTTATGCACCTGGTAGGAAATAAAATTGAAGCACTTTTTCAATCAGTTTCAGAAACTTTTTTAATTATTTTCAAGACCTCTAGAACAATCAAAGTTATTCAAAACAATTCACTTGTACTTTCCATTTCCAATCTCTTATATTTTGAAGCTTGATTGTATAGTTTACATTCTAACTTAGTAAGAAACCCCTATTAATCTGCACTCCTTGTTTTTTTTTTATAACAAGTAGTGTAGAAAAAGAAAAGGAATAGAGATAGTGTAGTAATTTTTTCTAATGCCAAAGAGATTGACAATATGCAGTAGAAGTAATATAAAAACAAGCAATAACAAAAGAACTTTCAAAATACGAAATTCACGTTTAAAAATAAATAGCAAATGTGAACATGCTAGTCACGAAAATATATCTCAAGCAAGCAATGTGTTACAGAAACGTAATAGCCATTTTTTTACATTTTTTATGCAGAATGCAGCAAGGAGCTGAATTTGGCATATTTTGGCATCCCCTCCCCCTCCTTGCATTTGAGGAAGTTTAAAATGTCTCAAGGGATTGGCAAGTTCTTAAGGTTTTCAAGCACATGAAAATGAGATTCATTTTAAAAAGAATTTTTCCTTATTTTAGGATCGAATCATGCAATATTTTCGAGAGTCGGGGGCCCCCAATGAAGCGGAGGAACTAAGCGATAATAGCTTGTTTAGCTTATAGGTAAATCCAGCACTGATTCTAATTAATGGTGACATAACTGTGCCCCTTTTACACATGTAAGGGCATTCTATACACTTTGATGAAGAATGCTCTTTCAAAATCAAAATGCCCCCCCCCCCCCCCCGTTTTTACTCTAGAAACAACACTAGAAATAGTTTCAATTTGTATCACTGTACCCAAAACTTAAATCAACTCATATTTTAAAATCTTTTCATCAAACTACGTCGCTTGCCTTGTTTTGAGTTTCGAACGCTAAAAATGCAAGCGCTTGTTTAAAAGTCTTTTTTTTTTTTTGCCCCTTGTCCATTTCAGCAAAGTTCTGTTTATTTTTCAAAAAGAAGCGATTTTTTTTTTAGCTTTGAATTCACGGAAAAAAAATAAATAAAAATAAAAATAATAATAATACTTCTTTTTGGTTAACGGTGTCGATAGGGTAACTCAGTCCGAACATGATCACTTTCACAGAACTTATTTCGATTGAAAACTTTTTAATTTTTACTATAGGAGGAAAACTTCCTTCAAACATAAAAGTTTTCAAAAGAAAGGGGGGGGGGATTTATCTTTTTCTTAGGCCCGCTTCGCGGGCCCCTGTGCAATGCATAGGCTTGCCCCCCCTCTCTCGACGGCCCTGCCCCCCTCCCTCCTGATAATGCAACTTCGGTCACACACATACACAAATACTTTTTTAAAAAACGTCTTTTTTTACATGCACTATTGCAACATCGATGACGAAAATTTCGGGTGATGCCCGGGCCCATTGGCTACGCCAGTGATGTACAGTAGAACCTGTCTACAACGATACTGTTGGGACCTAAAAAAAGTATTGCAGTAGACAAGTTATCGTTGTAGATGGTTTGATTATTCATGCTGACACTTTGCTCGGGCTAAAGAAAAAAAATGATTACAGACAGGTTATCGAAAAAGACAAAATCATTACACGTAGGTTTCACTGTATAAGTGTGCACGCTCGAATATTATCATTTTCGGTAAAACTGGGATTTCATATGGCAACTCCATCGTGAAAAATATTTAAACTCTTAACAATATGTATGATTCATAAAACATTCGGCAATAGCAAGAAAGAGTGAAGCCTCCGAGGACAAAGTTGAGATTTTTAGAGAACAAGAAAAACAATTTAGCTTAAACGCAAGGATATTTCAAATTACTACAGAAAACAAATTTGATAATAATAAAAATTCAGTTACTTAAATAAACATTATTCTTCAAAATTAGATAACTGTTAGACACGCATGAGGTACATGATGGGTTTTTATAGGAGTATTTAAGAGGGGACAGCATCGAAGAACTAATGGAGGAAAATGATATTTTACAGCAGTTTCAACTTTTGCAAAGAATGACCATGATAAATGTTACATCAAAATTCCCTCCGGGCTATAGTTAAATAATTTTAAAATAACATATATTGGAAGATATGTCCTTTGAAATGTGTTTGCAATTTTCATTGCATTTTATTTTTGTCTTTAAGGGACTTGCATAAATTTTATAAGAAGTAAAACATATATTAGCTATTTTTAATAATAATAAGAAACCTTTCGAAACTAACCTTGTGATGCAGCACAGTCTTCACACATCACCAACAAAATTTCTTCATCGACTTCATTGCATGTAAGAGTTACCCTGTATGCACTCTTATGAATGCTGTGTTCTGGTGTCACTCTTGCTTTCACGGTACAAGTGGCCCCTTCTCTTTTTAGCTGTACATATGCTACAGCATTATCTCCATAAGATTCACGTCCAGCGCTAAATTGAAAAAAAAAAAAAAAAATCTATGTATCAAAGTGTTTTTTGAAAACTTACAAATTTCTTTGTAAAAGTTTCACACTTTTCATTTTGTACATTATGCATTTGTAATAATACATCATGCTTTACCAATTTATACCATATCTGAGTAAATAATAATAATACAATATAATATAAATAAATCTTGTGTTTAACTCTCACTGGTTCTTGCAGGTAAATTAAAAAATCTTTGAAAAATTAAGATTTCTGAAATAAAATGGGACAAACATCCCTTAGAAAAAATTCATTATTTTGGTACTTAACAACCTAAAAATGCAATTTAAAAATCGTGACTAATTTTAGTGTTTTCATAAAAATGATAATATATATATGTGTTGAATATTCAACAATGAAACCACTCGCTTTCTATCGCCCATTTAATCATTCTGTAAGAAATATACATTCGAGCAGTAACACACCAAAGTAATGTTTTCATTATAAAAAAAAAAGGATGAAAACACTTGTTATGAGTAGCATTTATTGCGTTTTCCTTTTGGAATGAGACTTTTTTCACATAGAATGAATTACAATAAAATACTATCTGCTTCATTAATATCAATTTTGAATAAGACATGTTTGAAGATAACGTGTGAAACCATGTAATGTAACGCAAAAAATAAAAATAAAAAAACGCTTAAATGAAGTATTAGTAACAAAAATAAACTTACCTTTTTGTTTTTATGCCTTTCATTTCAGCTCCCATAAAATTCGGATTTTTTGCCAAGAAAGCAAACAATGTCATGCTGTCGATCTTGGGCAGATTATCCGATTGTCCTTTAACATATCCGTCTAATACAGACGACATTTTTAACAGATAACAAACGATGAAATAACGACAAATAACTATAAAAACGAAGAATAACAATGTAAAAATAAACAACAACAATATAACCGGAGAGAATAAGTATAAAACAAACACAAAATAGCAGAAAATATGACGATCGGAAATTCGAAGAACGCAATGGAGGAATGTAAACAACGAAGCCGCAGTAGAAGCGTAGCCTACGAGGATGCAACGCTTCTCTGTCTGAGGAGCCTGTCATTTTCGACCGATTTCCGAAGCTGAAAGGGGACCAGAAATATAGTTCAGTTTGAGCCGATAGATGGAGCTTTTAGCGTTGCCAACAAACCGCACGATTGCATATGTTTGCGTGCTAAAAAGCGGTTTTGCTTTCGCTTTGAATAGAAAATAATTGATAAAATTGAAGATGAAAGGAAATATTGTTGGATACTTTAAAGTTCAGCTTCTAAGGTACTTCAATGAAAGAATGTCCCTCCAAATAATGTTCATAATAAGCTTTGAATAGTGCTTTTAAGGAAATGTTTTATCGGACCCAACCATGTTACACATTTTTAAATTACGTAAAATAAAAAACATATTTTAAATCGAATTGCATTATTACTATGGACGTATCTAGAGGGCGGCAAGGGAGGGCAGCCGCCCCTTTAAATTGGGAAAACATATTTTAAAATAAAGCATGAAATTTCAAAAAAATTGATAATTGACATTTGTTTCAATTTCTCAATTTATTGATAATTCGGCTCTAGTGACCTGACTTTTAAAGTATAAACTTTTTTTTGGGGAGCTAAAGCGAATATAGATAATTTCAACTGCGTATTTTAGTCATATAAATCGTAATTGGCATTCGGGGTGGGGGGGGGGGATTTTTTAATTATTTTTTATTTATTTATTACTCTATTTTATTTTTTAAATTTATTTCATTTTATTGTTTGCATTTTATTTCATTTAACTTTTTAGTTTGCGTGTGTGTGCGGGTATATGGGGTATGTCATTGGCACTTTTCGAATAATGTAATAATTATAATAATAATTAAAAATAAATAAGTAAGTAAATAAAAATATTCAAATAAATAAATCTTTACTAATAATAAAGCTGAAAGTCTCTGTCCGGAGGATGTCAGGATATCTGGATCTCTGTGACGCGCATAGCGCATAGACCGTTCGGTCGATTTTCTTGAAATTTGTCACAAAGTTAGTTTGTAGTATGAGGGTGTGCACCTCGAAGCAATTTTTCGAAAATTCGATTTTGTTCTATTTCTATTCTAATTTTAAACACATTTCTCACAGAAATTTAATAAAATGGGAAAGAATTTGTTCTGAAAATTATCTTTCTTTATCTTTTTTTTCTTTACTTCTTTATCTTTATTCTTTTCTTTTCTTTTTAAATAACAAACCTGAAAGTCTCTCGGTATGAATGTTTGGATCTCTGTGACACGCATAGCGCCTAGACCGTTCGGACGATTTTCATGAAATTTGGCATAAAGTTAGTTTGTATCATGAGGGTGTGCACCTCGAAACGATTTTTCGAAAATTCGATTTTGTTATTTTTCTATTCCAATTTTAAGCCCATTCTTCTCGGAAATTGAATAAAATGGGAAAGAATTTGTTCTGAAAATTATCTTTCTTTATCTTTCTTTTCTTTACTTCTTTATCTTTCTTCTTTTCTTTTCTTTTTAAATAAGAAACCTGAAAGTCTCTCTGTATGGATGTTTGGATCTCTGTGACGCGCATAGCGCCTAGACCGTTCGGCCGATTTTCATGAAATTTGGCACAAATTTAGTTTGTAGCATGGGGGTGTGCACCTCGAAGCGATTTTTTGAAAATTCGATTTTGTTCTTTTTCTGATCGAATTTTAAGAACAAAAATATCATAAGATGGACGAGTAAATTACGAAATTATCATAACGCGGAACCGTAACATGGGCATAAGCCAATTAGCGAGATACGAAATTATCATAACGTGGAACCGTAACATGGGTACAAGCCAATTAGCGAGAAAATTCACCATACATTATTTGTAAATATACAGGCGACCTTTTAATTTTTCTATTACGGGCAAAGCCGTGCGGGTACCACTAGTAAATAAATAAACAGAAAAAAAACATGAGCTACAAAAAAGGAATAGAGAGTCGAGATTTTTTTTTAGTAGTGGGGGGGGGGGGCACCCCTGATTGGGCTTGGATTCTCACTAAAAAATGAAATTTTTTTGATTATCTAGATAGGTCCGCTGTTTCAGAGGGTAGGAGAAACTGAAAATCAACTATAAAATCTCTCTACTAAATTAGCTAGATTATCGTCCTCTCCTGCTCCCCCCTTAAAATTTAATGTTTTTAAAGAGGTGTAAATATTTTTTATTTTAAATACATTTCAATTTTTGGAGCTTAAAGGAAAGCCTATGCCAAAGCATAAGGTGTGATGTTATTTAGCAATTTTATTCAGTACATATACATGGCCACAGGGATCTCAACGCTCCCCCCCCCCTACAGGACTGATGAAATTAGTTTCCCTATAAAAATTATCCTCCTTCAAAATTAGAATGGCGGAACCGGCACCATGAGTGCCCCTTCATAGGCACTTCTGACACAAAGAGACCGCACCGCTGTTTCTTTCTTTTTGGAGTATGTGTGTGTGGGGGGGGGGGGGTAATATTAGAAGGTTTTCAATCTTATTTTATTGCTACTACAAAGCCCATCCGCCCTATACAGACCTCTCAACTGCTATGAAACACTCCCAAAGAACGAAACTGTCCAAACCCTATAAAATGACCCTCCTAAATCAAGAGGGTTATTAACGCAGACTGCCTCATTGATCTTATTTTTTTTTCCGGAGGAGGGGATGTGGGTAATTTTTGAAGGCTTTTTAAAGTGCAATCTCAGTTATGAGCCCCAGTGGGTTCTCCTAACATATCCCACACTATATCTATCCCGCACTATCCAAAAATTTTATCCTTTTTAAATAGTGCAAGATGAGCGGCTCTGATAAAAAGATGTATGACCTTGAGATAGTTCATTTCTGTGTGGAAAAAGATAGGAGTGCCATGATGGGGACTCCTGGCAGAAATTGCTCGGGGGGGGGGGGTTAAAAATTTTAAAAATCTCATATTTTTAGGTGGGGGGGCTTGTTACCGGGTCGTGCTCCATAGCATTTGAGAGTCATCCTGGGGAAATACTTCTGATTTGGGTGCACACGGGGTACAAGTGCAGTCTCTTCTCCTGAAATTGACAGGGGGTAATTTGGGTAGTCTTTTCATTGGGGGCCGCTCCATAGCATTCGAATGGGCGATTCAATACATAGTGCATGATCTCAGTGGCGGATCCAGACGATCCTGTTGGGAGGGGCGAATGAGTCATGCATTATAGAGGGGGGAATCGACTTTCACGAAAATAAAAATTTCCCAAACTTTATTAACTGAAGCATGACGTGTTTTTTTCTTTTTTTTTTCTTTCAAACGGTAATGATTCAAAGGGTTTGAAGAAAGTTGTAAGTGTTTCAAGCACGAAAAATAAAAAATTGAAAGAAAAAAAAAGGAAGATTTCTCCTACTAATATTCTAGATCCTGGTCTGGATCAGGATCCATTATCCAAATTAAACCTTTTAACTCTTAATTTGTTTGAGGACTCGTGAAGTATTTTCAGTAGCCATTTGTACTTTTGTACTTTTACCTCAATTGTACTTTTTTCCTTATGAACGAAAGGTTGCAGTGTCAAGATGACTACTTTTTTACCAGTCTTCGTAACGAACACAATGAAATACAAATATTGCATTTGTAAATAAAATTTGAAGATAGTATTGGATTTTTTTGTTTGAGCTATTTAACATTCGCACATAAGTAGGAGAGTAGTAGGAGAGTTGTCGGGCATTCCCTGAAATATTTTGTTAGGAATGCATTTTCAGTATAAATGTGAATATGTGTTTGACATCTCATTACGTCAGAATATATGTTGTTTTACTTTTCCTTCAGAAAATTTAACAATTTTCAAGCTTTTTTTTTTGGTTTTGCTCATGCCCCCTTTTGGAATTATCATGTTCCCGGAAGGAAGGACGCACCCCATATCTTATTGACTTTTTTTGCTCAAACGTTATTTACAGGCGTTTTGTTGAAGTTTACAAATCGAAAAAGGGGCTATTTTATAGTCCTCATTAATCACTGTTCTTATGGTTTTACTTGTACACTGTTTCGATTCATTAGGGTTCTTTGTGAAACATTTAGCGTAAACAAAAAATCTGAAAAGAAAACCTGAAATTTATTCAAAACTATTATACTTTCAAAAACATAGATAAATCCGCTGTACTACGAACAAAATAAATATAAAAAAAAAAGATTGCCAAAAACTTTGTTTGAAACAAATTAAATTTTTGTTTTCGAATGCTTTGCTAATTCTAAAATTTATTTTGAATATTTATTTTTATTCTTCAATGAATTATGAAATCAGCATGTTTTAAGTCCGAATAATACGTTTCCGGACAATTTCAGTGCCGTATCGATAAGGGGAGGCGGAGAGTGATCTGTAATTTACTTTATCAACCCTGTGTCTGCTTTTGATTTTCAGAATGATAAGGTTAATGTTGCATTTTGCGCGAAAACAAAATGTTTATGAACTTACTGCATATCCTTCTTGCATAAAAAGTAGACTGTGAGAGCATTTTAATAAATCAAATTTAGAAAACAAACAACGAACATAATGATTAACAAAATTTCCAGTTGCAGTACATAAAGAAAGTTATGCTGCCCACTGCCAATAAATTTTGAGCATAGACAGTCGTTTAGAGGGGGAAGAATTATCCAAAACCTGTCAGCAGATCCGCTTAGAGAGGGTAGAAAAACACTGCAGCTCTCTCTCTCTCTCTCTTCCCGAAAGCTAGAAAATTTCTGTCGGATGAGTCCTCTTAACAGCTCAAAAATACATTTAGCAAAAACAATGACAATGCCATTTGGTAAATGCACCCAGAAGATAAAAGAAGTTTTAAACGAAATGTTTTACCGGATCCAACCATATGTGACATATTTTAAATCACTTAGAATAAAAAATATAATTTTAAATCGAACTGCATTTTTACCACGGCCATGCCAAGAGGGGAGAGGGAGCAAGGAAGAGCAGCTGCCCCCCCCCCACCCTTAAATTGGAAAATATTAAAAAGAAAAAAAAAAAGTATGAAATTTAAAGAAATTGATTAATTGATGTTTGCTTTAATTTCTCAATTTATTGATGATTTGGTAAAAGTTTAAATGTTCATGGCATAGCTCAACATATTTAATGAAAAATGGATAATCTGGTAGTGCTTTTAATGTAAACATTTGTGCCCTCCCGAAGCAGAATCCTGCCTATGCCAGAGAAAGGAAATGTCGTGGACAGCGTTATCTTCCTCACCAATTTCGTTTATTGTAACTAAAGGGGCCCATACACACAAGGGCGCAGTTATAGAGGCTCCCTGCCCCCGAAATGAGGGATTCTATGAAAGACGAAATAAGCTGACAAGTAACATTGACCTAGTGTCGCATGCCGATTTGAATTAAAACTTTGCACATCGAGAGAACACTTAGGAATATTAAACACGTACTTTTTTTATCGTCAATAAATACTTTTAATGGGGTGAAATTGATCTCTAAATGCTCTCAGCTCCACTTAATCGGGAAACGGATAAACGAATACCCCGCTTTTCGAATAATACCTCCTGGAATCGAATATTCCCCCATAGACGCAATGTTAAAGATCCCCGCTTAATCGAATATTTTCATCGGATTATCGAATAATATTGATCAGCTTTCGAAAATATTCTTGCTGACATTTTTTAAAAATAAATTAGAAATAAATTAAGTAAGGAAAATTATTGACTTAAAAATATGAAGCAATAGTTTTCGCCGACAAAACGGGAGAGAAAAACAACTTGCATATTACATCGAAACATGTCCACTATTCTATCAAATTTCTTTTGTCTTTGTCATTACAAAAAAAAAACGAGCTGATGTGTGCATCACATGACTTCCTTTTACACCAATTTAATGCTATTTCTCTATTATTGCAATTTTAATGTGATTCTCTCTCTAACTCTCTAAATATCACCAACAATGGCTACATTAAAACCAGATTTTAAAAAAAATAGCCAAATTTGTCGCCAAGTTGGCGAAAAAATTTGGCAACAAAACGGCTACAAAAAGACTGGCGATATATCGCCAAGTGTCCGCCAAATTGTAACACCACTTGAGTTTGCATCGAAATTAACAATGAATTCCCCCCAAAAAGGGGCAAAAGTCCCCGTTAGAAACACCCGAATGCAACCAAAAAAGGAGGTGCACAACTAAACCTCACTAGGAGTCTACGTACCAAATTTCAACTTTCTAGGACATTACGTTCTTGAGTTATGCGACATACATACGCACATACGTACATACAGACGTCACGAGAAAACTCGTTGTAATTAACTCGGGAAACTTCAAAATGGATATTTCCAGCGTCTATACGTTCTTAGGTACATATGTACGTGTGGTCGGGTCGAAAAAAAAAACTCAGCATTCATTTGGGGGTGAGCAAAATGGAAATTAAGGCCGATTTTTGAGTGAACATTTTTTCGCGAATACAATACTTCCTTTTTTGTAAAAGGAAGTAAAAAAGAGTCACCACTGAGCTGAATATATGTTTTTTTAATCTCATTCTTATAAAATAACAAATCAGGAATGGCTAGGTATATTTGGCAGGAGAACAATTAATTTATAAGAAGCACAAAAAAAAAAAAAAAAAATCGTCGCCAAGTTGGCGAAAAAACTTGGCGACCAAAAGCTTGGCGATACGTCACCAAGTGTTTACCAAATTATAACACCACTTAAGTTTGCATTGATATTAACAATGATTTCCCCCCAAAAAGGTGCAAAAGACCCCCTTAGGAACATCCGAAAGCAACCAAAAGGGGAGGTGCACAACTAGACCCCACTACGAGTCTATGTACCAAATTTCAACTTTCTAGGACATACCATTTTTGAGTTATGCGAGATACATACGCACATACGCACATACACACATACGCACATACATACAGACGTCACGAGAAAAGTCGTTGTAATTACCTCGGTGATGGTCAAAATGGATATTTCGCGTGTCTATACATTCTTAGGCACTTTTCCGCATGTGGTCGAATCGAAAAAAAAACTCAACATTCATTTGGGGGTGAGCAAAATGGAAATTAAGGGCGATTTTTGAGTGAAAATTTTTTCGCGAATACAATACTTCCTTTTTTGTAAAAGGAAGTAAAAAAAGAAGCACATTCGAGAAATAAAGTGAATAAAAAAAAATACACATTTTCAACAACAATTAAGATTAATGAAAATTAAATGCAAAGCACGGTAAACGACGAGTAGGGGAAAAAGAGAGTCAGAAAATGCGTTCCCCAAAGATCTTGAACAAGCTATCCACTATTATGGACTTAATTCAAAAAAATAATAAAGTGAGAAAAGATAGCAAAATTTTCAAAACCCAAGTTGTTAGTTACTTTTTTTTTCCTCATACGGACTTGAGATTAATTATGAAACTATTTTGTCCTTTATTTATCTTATTTCAAAAACGTTTTACCAAAAACATTAATTATTCCCTTTATATAGCTATTGATTTATTATTGTTACGTTTAAGACAAATGTTATCAATTTAGAAAGGTAAAGAACATTTGCCCCCTTAATCAAATACCCCGCTTAATCGAATAAAATTTCTTAGAACCGAAGATATTCGACAGCGGGGCCGACAGTACTGAATAATTGGGATATTAAAGAGTACAATATATTCTTTTTTTTTTTCAAATTTTAACTACAAAAATTCAAATTATGATTGAAAATTGGTTGGAAGACACATATAAAAATATAAAAATTATTAAAGTTCAAAAAAGGAGGGAGGGGCAAGCTTAGGTTCAAACAAAAAAAGTGGGTAACGCTGTTCATCCTTGACTACACTAACTGTCTAATTTCAATTTAATGCAAATTTGTGGAATGTACTGGATAAAAATTAGCAGCGATTGCTAATAATTCCTTCAATTCTATATTATTAGTTTTAGAAAACGACGGTCACAGAGGGGGCGGTTGCCCCCACCGCCCCCCTTGTAAATCCGCCTCTAGTCAAGAAGGCGATTTTTCTGACATGGAATTGTTCATAGGCAACAAGAAAAATCCAAAAACACGTCAATTTTAGTTTGTTTAGTTTTTTTCAAACTGCCAATCATTATTTGAATTTTAGTATTCAAAATTACAAGTGAAAGAATATATTGTACCCTCTATTATCCCAATTATCGAACATTTAGGGGTAAATTTCATCCCGTTAAAGCAGTTTGTTGCCGATAAAAAAAAACACGTGTTCAATATATTTAAATGTTGTACCGAAGGATATGCAAAGTTTTATTCCAATCGGTAATTCACACTTTTGAAGGATTACTTGTGAATATGAAGTAACGTAATTTTTAATCGATATTTTAAAATTGTGTACTGATTAAATAAAACTAACCAAACATATCGAAAAACATTCGAACTCTCATGAGCTGCAATCTTCAAAGACATTTCAGTTGTTAAAAGACAACACATGTTTCTCCAACTACAAACCTCTTTGTTTTCCTTTCTGAAGGTTATAGCAGAGACACGCCGGGGGATAGGAACACCTAGTAGAGTACAAAGCGATTGCCAATGGGGTTTTCGGGGAAATTCTTTCAATGACACACCACCCAATGAACGACAAGAAGGTTGGGGGGAAGACCGACGGGGGACTTTTATCCGAGTACTCGATTGTCGATTGCCCAATTTGGAAGGGATACAAGAAAGCAGTTTGTATTTCCTTATCCTCCATTCAGCTCAGAAATCTAATAAAATTTAAAAAAAAAAACATCCGATTGTATTAAATTTGGCTTTCGACAGTCATTCATCGCTTTCTATGGTCGAAGATTACGAGGACATACAAAACAGTTTAATACACTATAATTCATAATTTAAGTAGCATTTTTGAGTCTCCAACCTCCGGCCCGTGAACAGATTTTGTCCGGACCCGCGGGAAGCTTACAAACTTTTTCTATTTTTTGGAACAGAGACAGTCTCGTGGGAAATATAATTGAGACTTTATTTTTAATTACAAATAATTATTTAAAATATTTTTAATCGCTAGTTAATCATTTTTTACCGTTAACTACGAGTGCAGCAATCTCTCTTTTTGCTCTTTCCGAGAACAAATCTCTTTTCTCCGCGCTACATTCTCCTGGCATTGAGCATTTCATGGCACCAGGGAAAACATGTGCTAGGCTGACACCAGATTTAAATGTTTTTTTCCAAACTCTAATGCTAGATTATGAATTTTGTGAAGAAACTTTAGAACAAAAGCCGAACATTAGCCTTTTTTTTTTTTTTTTTTTTGAGCAATTATGATTGCTTATTGTTCTCATTTGACTGTTTTGAATTCCTATGATTTTATTTTCCCACCACCACCCTCTGCAGCACCACCGTCGCGTCGACCGGCCTCACGATGCTGCTCCTCTTGCGAAAACCGTCTACAGGTTGCGTCCATATCCTACACACACACACGCCTACACACACATGCCTACACACATACACACACTCATGCCTGCGCACAAACACAAACACACACTCCTACGCACACAAATACACATACACACACTTATGCCTGCACACAGACACAAACACATATGCCTACATACACACACATACATGAACGCCTACACACACAGCACTGCATACACAACACGCACACACACCCACGCACATGAGCCTACACAAACACGCGCATTCATACACACATGCGCTCGTGATTGCGAAAAACATAATTTGAATTCAAGATGCCAAAAATTCAAATTAATATAATTTTTTTTTTAACTTCACTTTATTTTGTGACAAAGAATACATTTTCTTTCAGTTTTCTGTACTATTCTAAATTTTACAAGACTCCCTGTCGTTTTATTGTTAGAAATTTAAGGGCACTTAAAATACAATTTCATTTAGCTAAGAGCAAATATGTCTAAGGAAATATAGTAACTTAGAAGCAAGCTCAGAAATTTTCAAAAACTACCACTGAGACTGAGAGCTTAATTTATATATATATATATATATATATATATATATATATATTAGGGTGGTCCTTATTTTTGAAGTTGTAGATATTTTACGCGACGCCCCCTCAATTTGTTCCATTATACAAATAAATGATCCATGCAAAATTTTAAGTCAATCCATGAATATTAACACGTGTCCCTAGGGCCCCCTTTTTTGAGTTTCGAAGAAAAAAATTGCGGATTTTCTCATTTTTATGTAAAAATATTCCTAGGTTTCATATTTAAAGTAATTTTGAATCTCAATAGATGTTGCTACTTCCTGATCAACCATTCTCTCACTTTCATTCTGTAAAATTTTACATATTACATAGGGTACATGTACACGAATGGCCTTGAGACAGCCATACCGCTATTCGAGCTCGTTTCAAACCAAACGGCAGGGGAACATTTCTTTCCATCAAGATGGACACAAGGGATTCTAAAAGCCATTAATGAATGGAATAGGCCATTAATGAATGATTTTTGACAACAAATTGCCTCCTCCAGTCTTTGGGGGTGTTGATTTAGAAAATTTTCTGTGTATGTAATAGGTGTTGCAAATAGGTTCACTAGGTTTCCGTGCTATAAATATAAGTAATGACAATTATATTTTAATTCGCTGTTCTTTAGTTATATACTTAAATGTTTATGCATTCTTTATAATTTAAATTTTGAAAAATCCTCTATTACCCTACCATAAAAATAAACTCTATTTTCCATATCTAAAATATAAATTTTAAAAAATTCCAGTTCGGAATAATGTAAAAATCTATACTATAAACTGTCTTCTATTTCAGTACATAGTCCTTTATTATCATCAAATTCCTCTTGCAATTCACACGATTTAGAAACCGAAATGGGTATCTATCCTAACCTGTTGAACTTTTTTTTCTATATCTGGTCTACCACAACGCAAAAAAGCTTCAAACTATTGATATCTGCTCGCATTTCATCAATGTTAGACAAATGCCATATTAATGACAAAGATGCTGCTCATTTATTAACAGCCTATGTAGATGCAGTAAATTTAAATCCAAATAACCTTATGATCAATCGTACATCCCTTAAGAGAGCAAGAGAAAATCTTCGAGAGGTAAAATCAGATTTCATGAATTTAAATTTAGATTTTTTAGTTATTCCCTGGGATACAAAGCTACATCCAGATGTAACTGGAAAAAAAACGCCGATGGGCTTACCATGATAGCTTCAGGTCCCAATGTTGAACAGCTACTCAGAATTTCTGAGATATTTCTTCAGTTGTATATGTGATATTTTAGATGATTGCTCTTTATTGCTAACTGTTCAAGCTGCAGTGTTTTATACAGCGGCTTACAATACCGGAAGTATATAATTGTTTGAATATATTGTTTGAATATTTATATATTTAGGAAACAATTTAAATTCATCTTACATGAAGAGAATGCCCGTAAATGCTGTTTTACAGTTAAATGTTGTATGAAAATATAGTTTTTCGCAGCAACCCATTCTAGGCCTTTTAAATTAATATAAAGTCTAGTGTTTAAAAAACCTGCAGCGTACAAAATGATGACAAACATGCAGCAAAAGCAGTGATTGAAAAATTCATAAATCACTTATGGTACTTAGGGGCTACTGTAGCTTTGTCCGTATTGGATGAAGGAATTATTTTGGAGATAGGAAAAGAATACTTCAAAAAAATGCTTGCTGAATAGAAAGACGTGTCTGATGACTGTATAAAAAATTTCAGATAACAGTAGATGATTTGGAATACTTTCTTAGTAAAGATCTTCCTCTTTATAGAATGAATTACAAGTCAATAAAACTGTTTGATAAGTTACAAACATCAAAAGATGTTTTCCTATTTGATCCTGATTCATGGCAAAATGAAGGAAGCTATCTAAAGGGAAGAGGGAAGAGATATCGTTAAAATGCTGAAAGATGTGAATGATACTACTGAAAGAGGAGCACAATTAATCGAAGAATTTCACAATCAATTTACCAAATATGAGTCACAAAAGCAATTTAGTATTTTACAGACAGTCCAAGACTATCGGAAAAAAATGCACACGATTGAGATACATTGAGAAAAGTGTACGATTAAGGTAAAGTTTCTAAAGCACTATTTCATTTTTATTCAATGTAAAATCTTTAGACGATATGAAGTAATAAAAAAGGTTAATTTTAGTGCTACCTCGCTGTAAAAATATTTAGCAAACATAGGAGAAACGATGTATGGGATCTGAAGCAAAAACTCGAAGATTTGTGGGAAAATTATCAAAAGTGTTAAAGTTCAACGTCCTAGGGGCACGTGTTATGATTGACCGATCGAGTTCAAATTTTGCACCGATTACTTTTTATTATAGTGTCACAAAACTAGGGGGCGTCACTTGTTGAATTCCGAAATTTTTTTTCCCCGTATAAATAAGGACCACCCTAATATATATATATATATATATATATATATATATATATATATATATATATATATATATTATATATATATATATATATATATATATATATATATATATATATCATTCGCGATGTATGGGTGGAGGATAGGCCATATGCTAAATGGACCATTTGGGCTAAAATATTGTTGGACCGGCCCGCCTTGTCTCAAAAAATTTTCAATGTGGCCCACAAGTGAAAAAGGTTGGAGAACCCTGTTCTATACCAACTAGAGCGTGATTACCGCATGGGCATGCGGGCACAGGCCCCTCCTCTTAGATTTCAGGGGCCTAAAATTCCCTTAATTTATCATGCTAAATAAAAATAAATAATGATTTCACTCAGAATCTATAGAGTACAATAATATCATTGATATTTTTGCAAATGCCAAGACAAAGAAAAAATATCTTATAAAAATTCCTCTTAAAAATTTGATCTCTTTGCAAATCCCAAAACCATTCCCAGCTTGATCTGTATTTGTTATTAAAAGTTATATTGTAGATAACTTTTATATTTACGGTAAACTGTAACAGGCAAAGTTTAACACATCTACTCGAATTATCGTATACTATATCTCTTCTACTTTTTAAATGTTGTGATATGAGGTACCACCAAATTTAGAATGGTAGTGTTAATACGCAAGTATCGAAATATTTAGTAGCTTCAGAATCAGCGGAAACAGGGGGAGGGGGCACGAAATGACTTTCATGCCCAGTGTCTTCAAAAATCTTAGTCGGGCTCTAGGGGCCCCTGAAATAGAAATGTGCCCTATGTCCAATATCAGAATGATCGGGCTCTGATACCAGCGGTCCCCAACCTTTTTATACCAAAGGGCACATGCTAACATGCCGGTCGCACGCAGAGTCTGATTACTGAATAGACTGACTAACTATAGAGCCCCCACTTTTTAGGGGCCTCCAAATGCCTTAAACTGTTTCAGCCAACGACAAAAATTGTGAGGTTTAGACTTAAATACAAAAGGGCCTTGAAAGAGCGTTTGACCTTAGGTTCCAGATAACTTAATCGGGCACTGTGCACCCAGGGCTGCTCACCCCCTCTAAGAGTAAGGGCACATACCCCCTAAATATCACAAAGACCCTCCCCCCCAAAAAAAGCAGGAGACAATTCCCAAATGAGAAAAATATCCATCAGAGCATCCCCCGTAAAAATTTTAATGGTGCAGTCTGCACCTTGACCCCCCTTTTCTAGGTGGGCACCCCTGGGGGTAAATTTTCTCAAATGCCTTTCGAAAAAATTCTTACATGTAAAATAAGTTTATACTAACTAATGAAAGCAAACTGTACGAAGTCGTAGCAGGAAAATGAATTGCAGTTCAAAGTCAATGTAAGTTTCGGAACTTCATTTATTGGTCATCATGGGCGCAGCTAGAAGGAGTAAGGGCAAGGGAAGGGAGGGCAGCTGCCCCCCTCCCATCCAAAATAAAAATTGTTTAAGGCTACAATAGAGTTTTAAAATGAGAAAAATCGACCAAAATTTGGATTTTTCATTTTTTCCCTTACATTAATCTTTGAACTGTGGCACTAGCGCAGCCAGAAATACCTTCTGGAGGTTTTTTTTTTTTTTTTGATCAAAATATTTTCTGGAGGGTTTTTTTTTTTTTTAAATGACTATCTGAAAAGGCATAAGCAAGTGCTTGTATTTTATGGCTCTGATAAAAAGACGTATGACCTTGAGAGAGTTCATTTCTGTGTGGAAAGAAAATATTAGTCGTGGAGAATGGGGACTCCTGGCAGAGACTGCGCCATTGGTATAAAAAGGGGGAGGGGATTTTAGGAGATTTTAAAATCGTATTTGGGGGGGGGGAGGGGAGTCTCGTTAACGGGGCGTGCTTTTTGCATTTGAAGGTGTGTACCTTCCTCCTAAGGGGGGGGGGGATATTTCTCGCTTGGGTGCAAACGGGGGTAAAAGGGTAGTCTTTTTTACTTAAATTAACAGGGGGGAATTTTAGAGTTTTTTTAAATTTCCTTTGGAGGAGTCTTGTCATTGGAGGGCGCTCCTTAGCGTTCGAAGGAGCGATACGTTGCCCATCTACCCAAGAACGATGACACACCCTTTCCATTGCACGGAGCTCCCTCCACCCCCCCCCCCCCCAAGAGGGACTGCATGAAACAAGATCGAAAACCTTCTTCAACTACTGGCTCTGATAAAAAGATGCATGACCTTCAGAGAATTCATTTCAGTGTGAAACAAAGCAGACAACGAAACTCAAAGGGCGGGGCGGGGTGAATCCGGGTTAAGACAGTTAATCATTAAATCATGTCCCATGAGGTCAAATAAAATTCTTAAACTACCTCCTAAAAATTTCAGCACTGTCTGCACCAGGACCCTACTCCCCCCCCCCCCCGCCTGTTTCCTTTCACATTGAAATCAATTCTCTAAAAGGTCATACATATTTTTTATCAGTCTTATTACAATTATGCTTCTTCGGATTGCTATATTCGTCAGGAGTGACCACAAGAGGGGGGGGGGGATCAAAACGTAGCCTGTACCATCAACAATTTCTGGGGGAGGGGGGGGGTAAAAAAGGTTTTTGATCTCATTTTGTTGAATCTCACAATTGTAAGAAAATGCCATCTAAATGGGGCGGGCGGGGGGAATTAAAAGTTTTAAAAGTTTTTTTGTTTTAATTTATTTATTTTTGATAATATTTTTTTTTTTTTGAAAACTGTTTATACTCTTTTTATTTAGTTAGTTTGTGTGTCTGTGTATGTCATTTGCGTAGCACAGAACTTTTCTAATAAAATAATAATAATTATTAAAAATAAATAATCATAAAATATTTTTTTAAACAAATTTATTTTAAAAAGAAGAGCAAAAATACGAAAGGAAAAAGGGTCGAGAAAATTTTTTCACGGGAGGGGGGTAATTTTTGTTAGTAAGCTTGGGGGGGGGGACACCCCTGGATTTCATATGTTTAAAGAAAACTGCTTTTAGAAAGTTAGGTTTTAGCATCTAATAAAACAAAAAAAAAAAAAAAACGTATTAAAAGTAAAAAATACATTTGGCAAAAACAAAATGTTATCTGGTAAATGCACCGAGAAGAGTAAAAGAAGTTTTTAACGAAAATTTACGAAAAACAAGGACATTCTTTGCGTTTGAAATTATTACTTTAATTCTCTGACCGGAATTTATCTCATTTTCGATGCTTGTTTTCCTCGCGCTATTGTGACTCAAAGGACAATATTTTTCATTTCCAGGTGCTAAGGGAGAGTATCCTGGGTTGCCTTAGATGCTTGAAAGTTGAAAATTTGAAAAAGTATGCATATTATAGCAAGATATCTAATAAGTTTGACAGTCCAAAAACACATTGTGTTTGCCTGTCAGAGAGCTTTGTTGGCCTCGCTATAGGCGCCATCTAGGGGCGAAATTCCCTGCCCCTGTCCCTCGCTTTCGAAGGGAAAATAACAGCTCTTCAAGCAACAGCACAGATTCTCGTAGGCTACGGTAGAAGTCGTGAACTGTTACGTCATATCCAATCACAGAGCGTTTAGGTATCACATGATTTTTTCGTACTTTTGAATTAAATTTTTTTAATTAACCGTAATTATTTTGATGATTTTGAGAACAGTTTTGAGATCTGTGACATCAAATTTATCAGAAACAATTAATATTTCATGTTTTTACCCCAAATGCAAGTTCCTGATTGCATTTCTCCTTTTTTCCTTTCAAGTTGTTTACATGCAAAAACATTGTCTTCATTTGTATTTGAAGTAATAATTTTAGTGGTTTGAAATAATTCAAACTAAATGATTTACTTTAAAAGAGAGAGACAACCAACTAGAACAAAGAACGCAGTAGATACCCAGTGAATGCTTTTCCAAAAGGGGTGCTGGTAGAACATGTGTGATTACTGCGCTTAAGACACGTTTGAAAGAAATTTCGCAATCGCCTTGGTAATTCAACTAACTATAACTATACATTAAGTATTTATTTATTAAGAGTCATTTCAAACAGTAATTATATTTTATCGTTCCATTTTTGCTAGTTTGATGAAGAATCAGGCTAATTACTTAAAATTCAAACTAAAATGGGCAGCTAAATATATTTTTTTGATATAGCTGAAATTTTGTTTGATAAATAGGCTTGGTAAGAGGCAACTTTTCCATATATAGGTTTTACATGTTTCTCAATTTAGTTTTTTTCACTCCACCCTAATATATAGGTCCTTTCTCGGATGAACAGGAGCCGTGCAAGTAAGACTAGCCCAGAAAATCAAGTATTTGAAACCGCATGAAAAGTTATACTCCATTATCTTTGATGCAATGGGCCACAATACATTTTTTGGTTAAAAAAATATGATTGCTTTTTTTTTGGAGCTAAAAGCAATAATGGTTCTGTTAATGCATCAACAAGAGCATGGAGAACAGTTTGTATTGCTTTACGTTGAATGGTTTATCTATTAAGTAGCAAATCCCTTGCTTCTGTTTTTTCACAAAAGGACTCTTAGGGAAAGAACTATAGGGTCTGGTGGGGTAAAGTGGTCATAAAATCGTAGGTTTTCAACTTAGGTGGATAATAAATGCAACAAATTCTTTAAACAGTTCAACTTTTTTTTGTTGTTATTTTACATTGCATTATTAAAGAACACGGTAAATTGAATTTTAAGAAGAAAAATATTGATTTTCGTAGTTTTATAGAACTTTCGTTTCCCTATGTTTTTATGACCACTTTACCCCATGGGGTGGGGGAAGGTGGTCATAGCATGGGGTAAAGTGGTCATAGTTAAAAATAGTAGCAAAACCATTATAAAGAACCCTAATACTTGTATATTTCAGTTGTTTTCATAAATACAAGTATATTCACGAGTACATGCCTGTATACACGAATATATACGTGTCGTGTTATACACGAGTAAACACGTTCCTATATGAGTAGATACATGTATACATCAGATACATGCATGCACGTGCCTACTCAAGTATATACGGTGTATATACGAGTATATAAGCATGTATACTTGATTACCTACAGGAGTGTATACGTGTCTACATACGTGTCACATGTATATACGTGTCACGTATATATACGTGTCACGTATATGTACGTGTCACGTGTATGTACGAGTAATTACGAGTATAAACGAACATCATATGTACGCATGTACTTGTATCTCGAGAAAATACGTGCATACTTGAGTATATATGTGTATAGTAGACGTATATACGCGTATATAAGTACATGCATACATATACGGGTATACACGAGTTAATTTGTGGATACATCCAGTACGTCTTTGTACATGTCTACTCACGTATATATAATATGGAAGCACGAGTATATGCACATGTATACGTGTACACACGATTATATACCTGTATAGACGTATATACGTACATTAATGTGTATACACCAGTACATGTATGTATAGGGGGCCATGGCACACTAACGAGGTACGGGGAGATATACCGTATCTCACAGTGAGCAAGACTCACACATTAAGGGGTAAACACCCAGCTGAGCGGAAGCTCAGTATGGTGACCTTCCCCGGCGCAATAAGCACCAAGCCCGTCCGTAGCACAAACGACTATCGACCGCCGCACTCAGTCCCGTGGGGGGCCCGCTACGCGGACCCCCCGTGAGATGGAACCTAAGGCCCACGGCTAAGAGGTGGGGTGCGTGCGGAGAAAAGTACATGTATGTATAGGGGGTCATGGCACACTAAGGAGGTACGGGGAGATATACCGAATCTCACGGTGAGCAAGACCCACACATTAAGGGGTAAACACCCAGCTGAGCGGAAGCTCAGTATGGTGACCTTCCCCGGCGCAATAAGCACCAAGCCCGTCCGTAGCACAGACGACTATCGACCGTCGCACTCAGTCCCGCGGGGGGCCCACTACGGGGACCCCCCGTGAGATGGGACCTAAGGCCTACGGCTAAGAGGTGGGGTGTGTGTGGAGAAAAGTACATGTATGTATACACGAGAATATACGCTTATATACATGTCGGCCTACAGAGTGAATCTAAGCTCTTGGGCAAAAATCAAACGGGTGTGAGAGGGGAGGATAAGAAGCAAAGAATCATAAGGAAGTTATAATTACTGACGGGCTACATGCACACAAAGCCAGGAGGCAAAGCAGGGCACAAATTTGTTGCACAAAGATGATTTTACCTAACATTTTAGTTTCTAAGAAATATTTAGAGCAGTTGTTGAAAGTTACGGTCTGTAGTAGCTCTAATACACGCGTCGCATCAAAGACGCAGCGGATGATGCGAGTTTTTCAAAAGTCTCGTTATTGCAACAGAGAGGGATCTGTGAATGCGACGCATGTATTACAGCTAAAGGCCGTAAATTTCATCAATCGCTTTAAAACTTTCTTAAGTCCTAAAATGTTGTGTAAAATTGTATTTGTGTAATATATATATATATATATATATATATAGAAATTTGTGACTTTTTTTGCATCCATCAATTTCTCACTTTGCGTGCATGTAGCGCGTCAGCATTGTGTTTGTGACCATATGTTCCTTATTAACTCTTGCTTCTTCTCCTCTTCTCTAACACCTTTTATTAATTTACTCAAGAATGTAAAGGGTGCAAGGTGTATACTTTTACATTATATGCTTGTATGTAAGTGTCTACTCGAGTATGTACGCGTATATACGTGTCTAGCTGAGTATATAATTGTTCTTATATATACGAGTATAAGCGAGCATATACGTGTATAGTAGAATGTATAGCTGTATAGATAAAAAATACTTACAGATACCCATATATGTATTTATTGGCGCATTTATGTGAATACGTCTATGTACATGTCTACACGAGTATATATGCGTATATATACGCATATACTCGTATATTTAACCCCGTTTACTATAAAAACAATACATATTGAGTAAAATTAATATTTAATTTGTATCTGCCTTATACCTAAATCTTAAGTGACACTAGAAGAACAATATTCATTAAGCCTAATATTATGACCACTTTACCCCATCTTACTTAAATTGTTCTAAAAAATTATCTAAAATAGATTCCGCTAACTGCTAATGAGTAAGAGTTCTTGAGAAATGTAGGTAGCTTCCTGAACAGTCAATCTGTTCCTAATTCTAACAAATAAAATTTCCCAAGAATGTTAAAATAGGTGTTTAGATTTTAAAATTTTTCATGTTCACGCAAAATATTTTTTTTTAGCAAATAAAATTTTGCCAGTTGTAAAATTTTGTACTCAAAATGTAGTTTCTAACTGCTTTACTCTAAAATAAAAGTTTCACATTCATTCGAACGTTTATTTCCAAGCTATAGCCAATTATTTGACGTATGACCACTTTACCCCATTAACCACTTTCCCCCACCAGACCCTATGCATTGACATTGAATGTGATAGCTCAGTTTGAAAATATAGGTTTCTTTGCTGTGAGAATTGTGGTTGACAATCACATAACCAACACAGCCATGCTTAAAGAAACCAATAATGGTACTGTGACAGAAAAAGTCCCTTGCAATAACTCATGCAGCTTTCTCCTCAGTTATTGTTATCAAAAACTTGAGAAAACAATGTTTGATTTGAGACTTAATAAGAATTATATCGTTATCATATTTAATGCTATTTTACAATAGTTACCTATCAATATCACCAAAAACAATATCGAGTGAGCCAATAATTGCTGAAACGTCGGCAAGCATATGTCCTTTCGCCATAAAATCCAAAGCTTGCAAATGTGCAAAGCCAGGTGCTCTTATTCAGCATATATAAGGTCTATTGGTACCATCTGAAACTATATACACACCAAACTCACCTTTTGGTGCCTCAACAGCTGTTAAGCTTCACCTTTTGGTACGTGATATCCTGATCCATACAAAAATGAAATGAAAAGCCTGTCAAGAACTTGTAGTATGAACACTTAAGTCTAACCAGCATGGGAAAAATATTACGTTCAACGAGCTGTGTTTATATTTTCTCCTCCCATTACAGTTGCTATTGAATGTCTGCAAAATCATGTAAACATGCATCCCCATGCCCAAGCCACAAGTTTTACCCTCCCACCACAACCATCACTTATATATAAAAAAAAAAACACATTTTTCTGCCTGTGATGTCTAGTGCACAAGAATCCAGTCTATCGAGAAGACCAGACAAAATGCTATTTTTTCCTATGTTCTGATGAACACTTGGACTGGCTGAACACTGAATTTCCGACTTACCTCTATACCATGAAAACAGCCAGACACCAAAATTGAGTTTTTGACAAAGGAAACCTATGAAGCTTTAGTCGTGACAGCAAAATCTACTTTTTCCTTCCTTAGATATTTGTTGAACAAGGGATTTCACTACATCTTGACTAGAGCATATAATAACGATCCTTTAGAGCTCACTTTTTCAGCACTGCAACAAATGAGTGGTGAAAATTATCTTCTTGATGCAAGAGCTGCTCTTTTAAGCATGGAGAAGATTTTGAAGATGGACAGATTCACTTCTCTCAGCCACAGCAACATGAACATGGGAACCTATGATGGGATTTTGCTGAGTGCCTTCTCTCCCAAAAAAAATTGATATGACGAAAGAAATTGCCACTGGGAACTTCAGAATCCCGAAGATTTTCTTAGACATCTTAAGCGAACTGAATAGAGTAACAAATACGTATATGTTACGGCCAAAGTCCGAAATCGGCCAGTTCGCGAATTGGCTGGCCAATTCGCGAACTGGCCAACATTATCAAAAACGTACCGGCCAAAGCCCGAAATTTTCTTCATTTCGGGCTTTGGCCGGCCAATTCGCGAAGTGGCTATGGACGATCGGCCAAAGTACGAAGAGAGAAACCAAGACCAGATTGTGCTTCCCTGTTAAAAATGTAGCATTTTAAAATAAGTACGTTTGTGTACAGTTTTTTTCCTTGAAGTTTTTTTTGTTTAACAAACGAAGTTCAAATATAAGGGATACCTCGGTGTTAAAAATGAACTTATAACACATAAAAATATGATCTCGTGTCATTCTGTTTCTATATTAAAGCCATAATAGATATTATTGAGTGACAGTAAATGATGTAACAATGTGATTGCGTAAAAAGATTAGATTTGCCCCCTTCATATGAGCGAATTACATCTTAAATAAATGCGTTGTGTTAAGTGTGCGAATAAAAAGGTAAATTGAGGCAGTGAGAAGAAAGGGATGTAAGTGGACATTTTCAAGTTTTGAGCAAAACGACTATAAAGATAACGTCCTAGGTAGGCTTTCATTTAATTTTTCTTCTCTAAATCATGCTGTACAGCAGTACCTACCAGGGCTATTATTACTATCTCTTGCTCCAAGACAAAGGAGGGGCTCACCTACCATTTGTACGCGTTATCTCCAAATTTTTAATTTTGTCACATACATCCGTTTACTTCTCACTGCCTCTATTGAATTAAGGACGATTGGCAGTCTTTTTCTGCTCCATAGACCTAATTTTAAAGATTCTAGATCATATTGTACCAAGAAATATTGTTTCATAAGATTTTAAAGTATTTTGCAAAGCCTCAATACTAAGGGTTCATTAAGACAAACATAAAGAAAAAATAGCTTTCTTGTTAATATTATTTAAAGAAATTACTTTGATGCCGCGTTTTGTCGAAATTCCCCTACATGTACTTATTAATATTTTATACATAAATGTGATTATGTTTATTTTAATTTACACTTAGTATTGTTTTTTTAACCTTGTAAAACAGTTCGTATTTTTATGAATCAATATTTCGGAAGGGAATGCAATCTGGAAAACTTAGCATATTTTTCTTATTTTTTTCTTTTTACATTAAGGAAAGGTTGTTCTTACTGTCATAGTATTTATTTTAATTCTTCCTTTTTTTCAAATAGTTTTTACTCTTGTTTTACTACATTTATTTTATGTTAATCTGATTGTGCGTATTTTAACTGAATTTCTTTTTGTCTTGCTGTACTTGCAATGAGTATTTTAATTTTAAACTTTTTCTTCTAGAGGATACGGAATGATCATTTATATAAATTGTTCTGTATTTGAGCTAAATTCTTTTTTCCTAAGGGGGATGAAGGAGCAAGATTTTCTTTTATTCTAGATACAACGTGTTTTTAATTACCTTCTTTTTTCCTGCGAGGAAGGTGGAAGAGCGGGATTATCGTTTAAACGTTTTCGTACGAAAGGTATCATTAATCCATGCGACTTTGATTCGCTCGCTAATCGACAGGGTTACGGTAGCGTTGTTATTTGGCGAGTTTGGAGAAAAAACTACGGATTTTTTTCATTATTTTACATTTTAAAGCAACTGTTTATGTAATTTAATTGCTTTTCATTTAGTGAAATATTTTAAATTGCAGGTATATATTATTATTTTTTTTAGGTTCTCTTAAAAAGTGTATGCATTTTAGTATAAGAAAATAATTATTTTGCATCAGAGAGATGGGGTGGGGTAGATTTTCATTTATTCAAGTAACTTCCTTTAAATTCTTTGTACGGGCATCGTCATGTAGGTATAGCTCATAATTAACAAAAGTACTCGCATAATTTTCGAAATGGCTTATCGCACCAACGCAACGGTGTGAATAGCCCGTGGGTACAGACTAATTGCACGAACTGGGCGCAAAACAGGCTAAATTTCTCCTCTTCACTATCTCGTTTTTAAATTGTCAGTTCTACACAATTGAAAGCAGAAGAAAAAAAAAAAAAAAACATTTGTAGCTTTTTAAATCTCGAACTTTTTATTTCCAACAAAGTATATATTTCAAGAAAAAAAAATCAGACATGGATATTTAATTAATTTTTAAATGGAAACAAGTCTATATCATTCATGCAATAAGTCACTTACAAAACTTGTGCTGCCGACAATTACTCGATTATTTGGATTCTTATCACTATTTTATGGCTATTTTTTTAGTCATGATTAATTTTGACTTGGAGATTTTCTCTGAGATATGGTTTTGCAGAGATTTTTTGAAGTTTCTAGTGTAATAGAAACTAATGATCATACATCTACCCTTATTGGGAGTAAGGGTGGTAGAGGGATCTTAAATAAAATTGATTTCAAGTAGAATTCTAAGGAGAGGAGCACACAACAAATCCCTTACTTGTCATTATGTTTGGTTTCAAAATGAAAATTATACTATTTAAAATTTGTGTCGCAAACACTGAAAGGTTGAGAAACACGGCCTTATGTTTAATTTTAGCTGGGTCGGTCAAGTATTATGTAAGCAGAAAGGAAAGATCCCGAGGGCTACTTATTTTCTCTGACAAGAGGTGAGGGGCAATAAAAATTCTAAGGGAAGCATTAAATAACGAAGCAGTTACAGTGCAACAACAAAAAACGTGGGGAAAGAGCATCCTGTGACGTACAAAATGTCATAAAATCTTATGTAAGCAAAAGGGGAAGGGAGTATAGCGTATGTTTATTTTTTCTCACAAGGTGGGAGAGAGGGAGAGGGTACAAAATGACCAAAAGTTGCTTAGACAATACTTGAATGACCCCTTATTATCTATCGAATATGATTTCAACTGAAAGTATTCACATATAGAAGTGCAAATACGAGAAATACACACTCATAGCTCCGTCAAAGAACTAACGGCAAGTAAAGCGCGATCGAAGTTTTTAATAACCATTGGCAGGACCTTCTCAGGGACGTGATAGCATCCTCCGATGCCATCATGTCAGCCTAATCCAAAACTAGGGGCCCAACTCGAAATCAAAGTAGTATAACTTTTCATGGTGTTGTGAGGAGGGGGGGGGGCAGGTGACGATAATGACAAGGGGCTCGATTTGGCTCTCGGCGGCCCTGGACCAACCTCCTTCCTAGTTTCTATCACTTGCACTCCCGCCGTACCTTTGGAAGCGACAGATATGTCATATACCTGTCAACCTAAAATCTACCGTAATCATTTCGGGCTTTGGCCAAGGATTCCCGGTCACTTCGCGAAATGGCCAGCCAAAGTAGAAAATGCAATATTAATTGCAAGTATTTCGGGCTTTGGCCAAACCTCTTGGCCAGTTCGCGAATTGGCCAGCCAATTCGCGAACTGGCCGAACTTCGGGCTTTGGCCGTAACATATATATCACACTTTTTCACTTTATCTTCCTATCTTGAATAAATAACTTACTATTTTAGTACCTTATTATTGCTATTTTAATGTATTCTCGCTCACAATTAAAGATGAAAATTTTGCATTACTAAACATGCATTTCAATAATTACAAATAAACTATTATACAGTAGAAGACCATTATAACGTCGACCTATATAACGCAATTCTCTATAAACCGCACAACTTTTCAGAAGTAAGCAATAAGTTTTGGAAGCTTAAAAAATCCCTCTGTTTTGCTTTGCAAACATAAAAATTGTTAGACAAATTAAATTTTGAAAGTTTTTTATGTTTCCATCTTAATTCAAAGCTTTTAAATTTTAAATTTGTACTCAAAGGAAACAAAAAATACCAGATGGCTCTTGAAAATGCAGCTGTTACGCGAACCATGAAGCTAACAGAAGTGCAGGATAATGCACTTCCTTTTGATGGTGAAACATATTTATTTGTGAATAACCAATTGTAATATTGGTGCTTTAATACTCATTGCAGATAAAACTCATTCTGAAGTGCTAATGTATAGATATATTCTGAATGTTAGTTTCAAAATTTGTGAAATGATCTATATAATGCAAAAACCTGTATAATGCAAAAGTTCTGGTCCCAAGGTGTGCGTTATAATGGCCTTCTACTGTATTACTGACCTAAAATGAGCATTTAAATCCCTTTCGTCCAAAGCATATGTATTTAATTGAAAATATATGTCCCATTAGGGTTTACTTTTAGGTTAAATACAACCTCCTTTTGAAAGATGAACAGTTTAAATACTGACTATAATATAATATATAAATATGGACTATAAGTTTTTTGATTTTTGTTCCAGGCCAAGAAAACATCCCCCCCCCCCTTGAATCAATAATTGTACATTAGTACAAGAAAGGGGACTTACAATTTTTTCATAGGTTTTTTCTTCTTTTTGTATAATATTTCTTTATTGAGATATAATCAATATGAAGATTTCTTCTGTCATATACTATACAGTTACGTAATA